>NC_064856.1:81658939-81848939 GCF_024139225.1 Suncus etruscus | reverse complement strand
ATCATTCAGAATCAAAAGAAATTCTTATAAAAGTGTTAGCCCCTTTTATCAAGATGTAATCAGGCTAAAATAAATCATAGTAATTTCAATTAATTTGGAAAAACTAAGTAAGTTTCCTAAAGTCCATATGTTTGCAGCAATTCCTGAAGAATTATATTAAAGTAGACTACATTGTGAACAGTTTTTTTGTTTTTTTTGTTTGACTTTGGGTTATATCTCATGATACTAGGCTTTATTCTGTGATCAGGTCACTGCTGGTGCAGAGATTTGGGGACTAGAGGGTGTCAGGTTGGCCATGCACAAGGTAAGTGTCTTCACTGCACTATCTCTATAGTCCCCTAATTACATTATGAATATTTTATAAGGCAAAAAGACCTTTGAAAATAAATACAAATATCCTCTCCTAAGGTTTTTATAAATTCACACTGAAAATTATAGCTTTTTTCTTAAATTGACATATAATTTTATTTAAGGAAAGAACTTGCCAAAGTAGAAAAGATAAAATGAGACTGGCAAACATAATCTAATCTATTATGGTTTCTTACTATTATTTATTTTAGAAGAAAAAGAGGCATCATAAAAAAGATCACAAAACCTACTGCACAAGGAATATATGTGCTTAGAACATATCAATGTTATATTTAATGTGGTGATTTTTCTTTTCTTCTTTTTTTAGTTTGATTTTGGGCAACAGCTGGCAATTCTCAGGTTACTCCTGGCTCTACACTCAGGTGGTGCTTGAAGGACCGGATGAGATGTTATGGACTGAACTCAGGTGAGCTGCAAGCAAGACAAATGTCCTACCCATTGTACTATGTCTCTGGCCCCTAATGCAGTGTATTTTCAAAGTTATGCCACTTGAAAGGATAAAGACATGAAATATTGCTTAGGCAAATCATTAGTTTTTCTAGTGTTCTCAGGCATAAATTTTTCTTTTTATTTCTCTAGCAATGGAGAAGTTGATGTATTAGGAATTTAGGAGACATAAAGTCCATCCCAGGATGAATGAACATCAGGTCATGCATTACTTACTTATGGCAGTCCGACTCATCTATATTTGTGATGACTTATACAAACTCCGAAGCTGATAAATACAGACTACTCAAGTTGGGAATTAGAAAATACTTAAAGAAAGGTCTGATTGATTACAGAAAAAACAATGCTCCTGGTGCATAAAAGTGAGCATTAATAAAAACAAAGCAATAGGCTATTTTGTATTTAGCAGAGTTTTATGACAAGTTGGGTATTACATAGTTCTAGAACGACACATTTTTCAAGAGCTTGTGAGCAGGAAAGTAAAGTATTATTTCAGATATCTCCAGTGATAATACCCTAAAAACGAAAGGTTTAAATATCCATACATAACATAAGTTTCTTGTCTTCAAAAGTTAGTGCTAACATAAATATAACTTGCATCATTCAGAGATAATCAACTATTTCCATGCAGACCTTCAAAACAAAGGGAGAGACTCAAAATATAATAAATTCTCTAATTATGCTTATCTATTCCAAGAAATTATAAATGGAGAACAAGTAAACTTGTAAATTAGTTGTTTTAGAGGATAATCAATGCACTATGTAGGCCCAGAAGTAAAAACTTCTTGTTATTTGTTTCAGAGCATCAAGATATAAGATTGCTTTTTGAACATGTAAAATATTTATTAATTTTTCACTCAATAGTGTGATTTATACAATGAAGTCATTGCTATTATCTTTCAATAAGGAGACGGTATGGCACGGGCTTGTTATTTAAGCTCTTTAAACATTATTATTTTTTTTTATTAAAACGTTACACCCTCTTTGTCAACATTATCATTAACAACAGAATGAAAATCAAAGCTTAATCACTTAATCTAAAATGTTTTAGTATGAAGTGAGTGCTGACACAACATCTTATGACATACATGGCCTGATAAAACTTGTGTGGGGTTTAAGAAATATGAATATGGGGGCCGGGAAGGTGGCGCTAGAGGTAAGGAGTCTGCCTTGCAAGCGCTAGCACTAGCATAGGACGGACCGTGGTTCAATCCCCCAGCGTCCCATATGGTCCCCCCCAAGCCAGGGGTGATTTCTGAGCGCATAGCCAGGAGTAACCCCTGAGTGTCAAATGGGTATGCCCCCTCCAAAAAAAAAGAAATGTGAATACGGAGAATTTTCTAGGTTGCTAACTTCTCTGTTTTTAAAAGCCAAGTCTAGATGAAACCCACATTCAATTACCAACTATAAAGCTTCTGGTATACAATTTTAAATTCTACAAGTCTTTTTGATTTCAACAACTGTTAATTTCTTAATTCTACTACTATGCAACTCAAACAGATTAAAAAAGATGGATGTTGAAATGTTATAATAAATCCTCAAAGAATTATCCAGAGTTAGAATCAACCAAGTATGGAATTCTGTAAGAATGTAATTGTAAGATTATAGGCCAAAAACAAATTGATTATGTTTAAGCTGTATCAGAAAACTTTCAAAATTTTATTGTAAAATATTGACTTCAGTTTACTTAAAAATACGCTTAAATGATCAGTGACAATGAACATGAACTTTGTAGAAAATTTACAATGATTAGAAAGGGAAAGAAGGCAAACTCAGGACAATATGTCAAATCGACTGACCTGACTTTTTTTTTTTTTTAAATCTCAAGCCAAAAAAAATAAAAGACAAAAAGAGAACCACTTTGGAAGTATAAAGTCTAGGATAAAAAAATTCTTTAACATATATGTTTTAAATTCTGCATGCCCTTTAACAGGAAAACAATGAACGGTTAATCTTTACTTCTATGTTTTTTTTTATTTTTTATTTTTGAAAACCTCATATTTCCTTTTCTGAGAGCAGAGTATGAGTAAACAGTCCTACCATCTTGCGTAATGAGTCCTATCAAGCTCAGGATTCTTTTAATCACATTCAAGTGGCATTTAGAAGTACTTCACCTCTGACAAAGTTTAGTGTGCGTGTGTGCACATGCATGAGTGTTTTCAACTTCAGAAAATGAGCATTGAAAAAGGATATTGAATAACCCAAGAGCTTATTAACCAGTACTCCTTGTCATCTCCTTAAAGAAACATGGCAAGCTAAGAGCTTCTGTAAGGATGAGTGGAAATAAGGATGTGTAGCATATTGTGTGTAAGAGGAGCAGTATGCTTATTTGTCAGCTCCCAAACGACAGGCTGCTGCTCTGTATTACTGTTACTAAAAATACCACACTTGGCGTGGTAGATGTGGAAAAAAAAATCTGTTGTCTGATTTGGAATGAATTCAGAGAGGTAAAAAAACACAACCAGAACTGTACTCCTATCCTAGCTCTAGACTGCCCTTATGTTTTCTTTCAGACCAGTTTATATTGCATTCTGAGGTGGACCCCAAACTCAGAGACAAAATGCTGAACCTCTCCAAAGCTTTCTACATGATAGGAATAGTAAGACCCAACCAACTGCATTATATATAAAAAAACATAGCAAACAAGGTAAAGGACTAGTTTCATTTCTTTAAATGCCTTAAGAATGGCACATTCTGTTTTAAGACATAATTTTTGGGGCAGTATTTCTAGATTTTTCCTCGACCTTCAGGTTTTCTGACAGTTCAATTAAAGAAAGGAATACTCAGTCTCAGTCTTCATCTATAACATTGTAATAATTTATGTCAAAGTTGAGTTTTAAAAATATTTTTAGTTCATATATATGTATATATATATTGTGGTTTTTTTTTGGGGGGGCAAGCAAGCTGTGCTCAGGGTTTACTTCTAGCTCTACACTCAGGAATCACTTCTGGTGCTTCTCAGGGGATCATACGGGATGGCAGGGATCAAACCTGGGTTGGCCATCTGTAAGGCAAAAATACTACCCACTGTACTATTGCTCCCACTCTGTCTCATCTATATTGATGGGTAAGCAAAAAAAAAAAAAAAAAAAAATTAGGGCCCGGAGAGATAGCACAGCGGCGTTTGCCTTGCAAGCAGCCAATCCAGGACCAAAGGTGGTTGGTTCAAATCCCGGTGTCCCATATGGTCCCCTGTGCCTGCCAGGAGCTATTTCTGAGCAGATAGCCAGGAGTAACCCCTGAGCAATGCCGGGTGTGGCCCAAAAACCAAAAAAAAAAAAAAAAAAAAAAGGATGAAAAAGAAAACTCTAAGAACTTGAAATCATAGAAACATAAACGTTAACTATATAACATACTAACATTCCTTTTCCTCTTTCCCTTTATCCCTACCCTTTTCAACAAATGTTTACTAAGCACCTATCATATACCAGGTAATAAACCAGGAACAATCACAAGAATCCCATTCCTCAGAAAGGTGCTGCTAAAATGTTACATATAAGGTGCTCAAGTCACTGAGAGACTTTAGCATATAACAACAGCTTTTGAAGAGTGAATACTGTCAAAAGGTAAGTTAGAGTTAGACAGGAAGCTAGCATCTTGGACGAAGGACACAGCAATGCAATTCAAAGAGGTTGGTAGTACTGGGGTTTGTGGTTTGTGCAAGGAAATGATAGAAGGTAAGGATAGAGAGGTCAGAAGGGACCAGCATTCTCATTCTAAAGGCAATGATGAGTCAAGGGAAGACTGCAATTAGGATGTTTCTAGGTCAGATTCATTCCCTGGAAATGTACTCTGTCTTGAGAGGGATTAGTGAATGCGGGGGTGGGAATGGTAAACTGGAAGTGAGGTGACCAACTCTAAGGCTACTGTAGCAATGAGGGAGAATAAACCTGAGTTGTGATCCTCCAAACAAACATCAGAAACTCTGAAACTCACATCTGTGACCATTTCCACGGTTTGTCTTAAATTCCTTTTAGGTGGACCAAGCCCCTGCCCTGCTGAAGCCACACTTGATACCCCATCACCAAGAATCATGATTTCCCTATGACCCTACCTCATCACACTGACTCTCTATGATTCTCTTTTGAGGACACCAATCTAACCACACAAGGTATGTTGGTTTCTGGGCTGATATCACCATGCATTTTGGAGAGAGTGCTGGCATCCTCCCCCACATATATTCTTACTTCTGAGAAGCCTAGCAACAGTAATCATGCCAGCTCCATAGACTGACACACACTCTCTCTCTCTCTCTCTCTCTCTCTCTCTCTCTCTCTCTCTCTCTCTCTCTCCTCTCTCTCTTTTTGGTTTTTGGGTAACACCCGGCAGCACTCAGGGGTTACTCCTGGCTCTATGCTCAGAAATTGCTCCTGGAAGGCACAGGGGACCATATGGGATGCTGGGATTCGAACCGCCATCCTTCTGCATGAAAGGCAAATTCCTTACCTCCATGCTACCTCTCCGGCCCCTAGACTCACTCTTTTATCGAATGAAATGTAAACTGAGCTGTGAAAGATTATGGCTACACCAGCCCACACAGCAGAAATCTAGGCTTTTTGGAGCTCGTGTCCATAAATGGATATCCCACCATATCTTCTTTCTTCTAGGAGGCCTAGAAGCTGAGAATATGACCCTAAAAGTTATAGTATCAGTAATAGTACTTTGAATTTCTGGACAAGTTCATTTGTTTGATGTGTTCACCCCTAAAGGAACACCCTATTTTAATAGAATGGACAGCTAACAACCAGAGTAGTAAGCTCTTCTACCACCTTCTACCACTGTCATTGTACTAATGACTTAGTTGGAGATACAATAATTTTCACAAATTTACTTGCTATTGTACTTGTACTCCTTCCCTCCCTTCCTTCCTTCCTTCCTCCATTTCTTCTTTTTTCCCTCTCCCTCCCACGATTCCCTCCCTCCCTCCTTCCTTCCCTCCCTCCTTCCCTCCCTCCCTCCCTCCCTCCCTCTCTCCCTCCCTCCCTCCCTCCCTCCCTCCCTTCCTTCCTTCCTTCCTTCCTTCCTTCCTTCCTTCCTTCCTTCCTTCCTTCCTTCCTTCCTTCCTTCCTTCCTTCCTTCCTTCCTTCCTTCCTTTCCCATTTTATTTTTCTTTCTATACTTTTTCAAGAACTGCTTTCACTTATCTGGAAACCAATATATTATGATCAACTATGTGACACATTATCTTTTTTTTGGGGGGGTCACACCTGGCAGCACTCAGGGGTTACTCCTGGCTCCACATTCAGAAATCACTCTTGGCAGGCTTGGGGGACCATATGGGATGCCGGGATCCGAACCAATGACCTTCTGCATGAAAGGCAAACACCCTACCTCCAAGCTATCTCTCCGGTCCCATGACACATTATCTTTAAAAAAAAAAAAAAACAACAACAACAAACTCCCTCTAGCTTTCAGTCTGTTTTCTTAACAATATGAACTCCTGAGTACACAAGGAAATTTTCATCTGACTTGCCAAAAATATTGTGGCTCTGTTGGTAACATTTTTCTTGATTTAGTCTTTTACCAAGTGGAAGGAAAGAAATGACTATTTATCATGTGTTCATAAGTTTGATTCCTGACACCAGAGGGAAAAAAGCCAATGAAACAAAGATTTGGTGAGAAATAGAATGTAGAACCTGAGAAAGAGGTAGATATTAAGGAGAGATGAACAGATAGACATGTCAATTTAATAGATATTTATGAAATTTTTACCATGTGCCAGATATTATTTTAGCTTCAAAGTTCACTAATATTCTCTTTCTATTCCAGACTTCTACCTACATTTGGTTGGAATTTCTCCTTAGTCACCTCAAGCCTAAAACAACTCAGTTTTTCATTCCCTTTTATGTATAATCTTGATACTTTTAAAAGATACTGATATGCTATTTCATAGACAATCCCTCCATATAGGTTTGTCTGAAGTGTTCTCATGACTAAAGTTAGACATTATTATTATTTGTGAGCCATACTTGTTTTTGTTCAGGGTTTACTCCTAGCAACGTGATGCTAGGAAATTGGACTTAAGGGGTACTACTTTCAAGGCAAATATCCTATTGCTTCAGACCTGAAGTTGTACATTATTGGTACAATAATGTACACCTGGTAGTGCTCAGGGGCTACTCCTGGCTCTACACTCAGAAATTGCCCCCAGCAGGCTCGGGGGACCATATGGGATGCCAGGATTCGAACTGCCATCCTTCTGCATGCAAGGCAAATGCCTTACCTCCATGTTATCTCTCAGGCCTCAGCTGATGATTTATTTATAGACTCATAGCTTAAACAAATATGTGGTGCTGAAGAGGCCCAATACCCAAGGAACATTAAGGAGGTCAGAATAGCTGATTTGGAGAATGAAATGACAGTGATAATGAGAAAGGAAACTGAGAAAAGAGCTAGATTACAGTGCCCTCTAGGCCACTAAAAGTACTTTGGTTTGACTGGTGATTGGTTGGTTGGTTACTGGGCCACATTCAGAAGTGCTCAGAAATTATCCCCAAGATCCATACTTGTGGGTTACTTCCAGCACTGCTTAGAGGACCATGTGGTGCCAGGGATTGAACTGGGCTCTCTGCATGTAGGCCTGTACTCCAGCCCTTTGAGTTCTCTTCCTGGCCTGGGATCTTGGCTTTTATGCTGAGCAATTTGGGAAGCTATCATCATCATTATTGTTTCCTATGTGTGTGAGCCAGCTAATGTGAGCTTGCGAATAATTATTAGTTATTTTTAATATTATGTTCTCTACATATACCACGTATATAAAATACTGAATGTATTATATTTAATAATTATAATAACAATGGCTATTACACACAATTTGTAAGATACAAGCCCACAGTTCTCAGGGAAATAAAAAAAGAAGTCCCTAATGCTAATAAAAAAAATGTCCCTAATAGTGTTATTCTGGGAGCCAACTATTAGTGTTAGGGCCCAGACCAGCAGGAGAGGTACAGCAAAAGGCAGAAGGAGCCGGGAGTCTGGTAAACAATTTCTCCAGCAATCAGGCAGAGACCATCCAGCAGGAGTGACAAAGTCTCCTCCTTGCCACCCCCAGCACTTTCACCCAAGCCAGTGTCATCCACTCGTAGTTATATTTTGGGGGGTTAAGGAGGAAAATATGGGATGCATTCTGGGAGCAGAGTGGAGGGAGGACATCACTGGTGGTGGGAATGCCCCTGATTCATTGCCACTATGTACCTTAAATATTACTGTGAAAGATTTGTAATTCACTTTGGCCACAATAAAAATGAAAAGAAATAAAAAAAGATAAAGAAAAATGGGGGTTAATGCTTCATAAAATAATAAGTGGAGGAAGCAGTTGTATGTTTCAAGACTTTGTTGTCCATAGAGGATTAGACCTATTCCCACCCTGCTCCCTTGTCTAGGACATCTACTGAAACAGCAACCAAAAGGGAAGAAGCACAATTACCAACCAACCAACCAACTCACATCCAGGATATATGTCCTACAATATGATAAAAAATGATCCTGAAGCTTCAGGGAGGCTGATGGGGGGAATGAAGCCCTGACAATAAAAGCATCTGTTTGTCTAAATCATTTTCTAGGGACAAGAATGCCAATGTGGTTCAATTTATCCATTATTTTAGTTTCTCTCTTTTTCCTTCTCATCTGTCATCCCTTTCCCCTTTTTACCTACACTTCAGAGGCCACCTTTAAAAACATGCAAAAGCCTCCAAATTCTCATGCTAGTCTATAAATAGAAATTAAATACTGAATGTTTTAAAGATCATTTGTTACAATTAGAAATCACTGACAGAGGAAGTAATTTGGAGTAATAGCTGTGTGGAAATGTGCAGAAGATTTAGGTCCAAGTTGCATGGAGAAATATCTCTTAGCAAATCCAACATGATTATATAGGACCATCTATAACAGCTACATTGTTATCATATCTTTTCCACACTCTGCAACTAATCTGTAACTAAGCCTTGGTAATTACTTTGGAAAGGAGATGTTATATGTCTCTTTCCTTTCTCACTTTAATAAATTTTTCATAACTCTCACAAAACTGCATCGTTGCCTCTTTTTTTTCTCCTACCTTATAAGAATCCCATAGAGGGGGTTGGGGTCACTCCTGGGAGTGTTAAGCCATATAGGTGCAGAAGATCAAAATTAAGTCCACTACGTACAAGTTACTTTTGTACAATGCTTAGCCCATAAACTTACCCCAAAATCTTCAGTCATACTCATGTATTAACATTGCTTAATCATATTGCTAAGAATTTACAATGGTTTTCATATATATATATATATATATATTTTTTTTTTTTTTTGAGTACTACATCCCATGGTGGCACCAAATTATGGTGCTGAGAACCATAACTTGCATGCACCTCATACTTTGAATTCTCTCTCTGGCTTGGTTTTTATATCTTTTACGTTTTTCAAAACATTCTACAAATCATTCTTATCTCAGTTACTTTCCCCAATCCAAGTTTTTGTAAAGATGTCAGTTCCTACTTTATTTTCATATGTTGCCTTTATCTATGAGGAAGACCTTTCTCTTTCAATGTTTTATACGTTTTAATGTTTCACCAAGTCCTTACTTTTTTTTCCCAAGACCTTACTTTTTCTAGATCTAATTAATTTTTCCCTCTAAGTTATAATCATCAGTGCATTTATATCACTGCCACTTATCTACTTAGCCTTTTTCTTACTGCATTTTTAAGTTCACTGAAGGTAACACTGATGTGTTTGTGTACGTGAGTGTGTTGGTGTAGGGCAACCCCCAATTATAAGCAAAGCTCAGTGTTCATTAAAGTTAATGTCAACTAGAAATATATGTGTTAAGAGCCTGGTTTACTTTGCAGTAAGGAAATTGATTTAGCTTTATAAGAGGAAGAGACAAAAATATTAACTACTACCATGAGGGAACACAAATAAGGAGTCTGTTCATTGTTAAAAAAAAAAAAAAAAAGGAAAACAATTAGAGGATGGTCTAAAATTATCTTCAGCTGCTTATCTGTAAAAGGAACTGTAATCTGCAATTGTAAAATATTCTGTTTTGCATATTATTATAAGAAAAGCTCTTTTTGGATATAGTCCAAATATAATTTAAAGACATCATTTTTTAGGCTTTAACATGCCTCATCTTGTAGAAAAGTTGCTTGGCACTAAATAGAGAAAAGGCTTTTATGACTTGACCCTAACTCTTCTAGCTTACTTTCTACTCCCTGGCTACACACTGCTGGTAAAAATCATTGATCACTTTTAACCAAATAGAGCTCTGGTGCTACTTATTCTGGCACTCCTCAGAGCAGGAAACAGCTGCCAAAGCTAAGGCACCTATTTCTGTGACTTTTGGTTTGGGGTTTATATTTAAGAGTATTTCTGGGCCCAGAGAGCTAGCACAGCGGCGTTTGCCTTGCAAGAAGCCGATCCAGGACCAAAGGTGGTTGGTTCGAATCCCGGTATCCCATATGGTCCCCCGTGCCTGCAGGAGCTATTTCTTTTTTTTTTTTTTTTTTTTTTTGGTTTTTGGGTCACACCCGGCATTGCTCAGGGGTTACTCCTGGCTGTCTGCTCAGAAATAGCTCCTGGCAGGCACGGGGGACCATATGGGACACCGGGATTCGAACCAACCACCTTTGGTCCTAGATCGGCCGTTTGCAAGGCAAACGCCGCTGTGCTATCTCTCCGGGCCCTTGCAGGAGCTATTTCTGAGCAGACAGCCAGGAGTAACCCCTGAGCACTGCCGGGTGTGACCCGAAAACAAAAACAAAAACAAAAACAAAAAAGAGTATTGCTGCTTTTCTCTGACAAGTCATTTTCTTCTGAAGGCATGTTCCTGCAGTACTGAGTTAGTTACCTTCTGATCTGAGTTCCATTCGGAAAGCACTTTGCTCAAACATTCAGAAGATGAGTTAGCCTCAGGAGGCACTTCCATTTCTGTTTCCCCTAGCACATTTCATGCAGTATGCATTAGAATAGATTTGAGCTGTATTAGAATTCTCTTAATGAGACCGTAAATGTCTAGTTCTGTCCCCTTACATAGTAACCGAAATGTTCCTTATTGAAAGAATCGGACCTCTTCCCTTTTGTCTTCCTCTCACCACACTTTCTGGTTTCTGTGCTAATTTTTGTGGCTATGGATGTAGCTCTATGGCGAGCACTTGCCTTGTGTGTATGAGACCTTGAGTATGATGCTTCTAAATAGAGAAATCAATTAGGTCATGACAGTCTATGCTTGACTTTTGTCCTCCCCTGGAGATTATTCTTTGTCGTGCCTTTTTTTCCTATTTAAAAAATTTA
This sequence comes from Suncus etruscus, assembly GCF_024139225.1. NCBI lineage: Eukaryota > Metazoa > Chordata > Mammalia > Eulipotyphla > Soricidae > Suncus > Suncus etruscus. Next base: position 81,837,857 of record NC_064856.1, on the reverse strand, counting down.
GTCACCATGAAATTACAAAGTTATTCGTTATTAGGTTTCAAACACATTTTTCAGCACCAATCCATTTCCCAGTGTTCACATCCCTCTACCAGTGCCCTCCCCTACCCCTATTTGCCTCCAATCCACTAGCTTGCTTTTATGAGAGGTGCTTCTGCCTTTTGATTTTAGTTTTTGCGCTATGGTTTACAGTACTGTTGCTCATAGGGTTTCACATCTTTTCACATCTCCTCCTCATAGAGTGCTTCCCTCTAAAACTCAAGTGTTTCATCCTGTCCTCTCCTGCAATCCCCCTTAGGTGCCATATTTCCTACTGAATACCATTTCTCATGTTTATTTGCCTGGTCTCTGAGACACTCATTATTCCAGCTAATATGTGTCATTACCTTGGGATTATTCTTTAAAATATACTAATATGAGGCTTCTAGATTATGCCTGACATAGAGTATCTGTCCCACCTAGATTCCTTACTTTCTTTACCTTTTTGGTTTTTGGCCACATTGAGCTAAGCTTAGGTCATACCTCTTGCTCTATTCTCAGTGATCACTCCTGGTGGGCTTAGAAACTAGATGGAGTGTTGGAATTGGTCCTGAGTTTGACTCTGGTTTTTACCTCTGCTGAATTACTTTTGGTTTTTACTTGTGCTGAAACACAAACACCATCATCTACTTTATACTAGAATTAGTACTTGTAATCTCTCTGCATATCTTTATCATTTGATTTAGCTCCTTAAATGAAAGGATTGAATCATATCGTTTTCTAAACAGAGCTCTCACAGCATCCTGATTGTACACATGCAGAATGCAGTCCCACTGATAAATATGGGCCCAGTTAAAATGAACAGTGTTGTATACATATTTATGCACATACTTATTTATTTACATTTGAAAGCCTGAAATAAAAGAAAATCCGTGAACTCTTTTCCCAAGTCAGTAAAAGTCTACATTCATTTTTCTAAAAGAAATTGTAGTTTTTTCTCACTATATATAATTATCAGCAAAGAAATTAGTTTTCATATTTAACATTGGTTGGCAGTTGTGAAGCTGCTGAAGAGGCATTTTGAACTAAAGCAATATTCTTATATATTTTGCTCTACTCCAGTATGACTAACATTTCAGCATTATTCATATCTGCTTATGAGAAAGTCATGGACAACTTGCCTCTATTATTAAGGCACCATAAGGCATAATTGTTTCTAAATGACTCAGGCTAAAATACCACCAAACTGTTTTGCTGAAATCAACTTATGTAGTTGAACAGTTATTGTGTACTATTAAACAGTTGGCACATTTCATATCTTTGGCATGTAAAAGCCAATTTGGGTTTAGACTTATGTTGTTTAAATGATGCCAATGTGTACTTCTCACCTTCTTAAATATATCAAAATTCCTCAGGATGCCAAACAAAATATATCCTGTGGGAGTAAAATGTGCCAATAATTTAATGGTACATGGAAGCATGCTTGGAGAAACTTGAAAGGGGGGAAAAAAGACTTTTCCCAATAACTGATAAAGGTCTCATAAGTGAAAATGAATTCTACTTCTGGAAGTTATCTGCTGTACTTTAGACCAGAGAGCCAAATCAGATAATTCTGTCCAAATTTTAGAATGTCATTTGCCTAATTCCTTCAACTGTCTAGCCTAGGGGTATAAAGTTGACTTTCAAAAGCTTCTTTTGGCAAATGTGCAGCCATTTTAAAGCTTGCAATCAAGCTATGTCTAAGAAAATGGAAAAATTTTTCTTGAGTTTCATTTTCAGAATTTGGGTGGTGACAATAATTATTTAAAACTGGGGACTTTGAATAAATATTAGATGTGCTGTATATTAAAAATAAGTTAAATTGTTGATACCAAATTATGGGTTAGCCTGTGTTCTGGTATGTATGTCGTTGTTTTCTACAGGAGGAGTTTTAGCAACCAATGAACATACCCTAAGACATTTATAGATATTTGAATTATAGATATTTATAGAGATATGTATATCAGTATTTATTTCTATTTTTAATTTACTTTTTAAAAATTCATGGTAGTTCACAGAGATTGGCATACATCACAAAGAACAAGAACAATCAGTGTTGGCGGGGATGTGGAGAGAAAGGAACTCTCATTCATTGCTGGTAGGAATGCCATCTAGTCCAGCCTTTATGGAAAACAATATGGAGATTCCTCAAAAAACTGGAAATTGAGTTCCGTTATGATCCAGCTATACCACTCCAAAGGATATACTCTAGGAACACAAAAATACAATACAAAAATCCCTTCCTCACACCAATATTCATTGTAGCACTATTTACAATTGCCAGACTCTGGAAACAACTTTCAACAGATGAATGGCTAAAGAAACTGTGGTACATATACACAACGGAATATTATGCAGCCATCAGGAGAGTCATGAAATTTTCCTATGCATGGATGTATAGGAATATATTATGCTGAATGAGATAAGAGAGAGGGAGAGAGATAGACACAGAATAGTTTCACTTCTCTATGGGTTTTAAGAAAAATTAAAGACATTATTTTAATAATGCCCAGAGACAACAGAGATGAGGGCCGGAAGGACCGGTCACAATATGAAGCTCATCACAAAGAGTGGTGACTGCAGTTACAGAAATAAGTACACTAACAACTATCATGACAATGTTAATGAGTGAGAGAAGTAGAATGACTGTTTCGAATACTGGCAGGGGGAGGGAGGAAGATGCAGGGCATTGGTGGTGAGAATGCTGTACTAGTGAAGGGGGGGTGTTCTGTTTATGACTGAAACCAACTACAATCATGCTTGTAATCATGGTGCGTTAATAAAGATATTATTTAAAAAATTCATTGCAGTTGCCTAGTTTTAGACAATCACAATAAAATTCAAGCACAAAAGAAAATGTATATAGTTTTGAGTTTTGGGGTGCCACACCTGGTGGTGCTCAGAGCTTACTCCTGGTTCTGTGCTCAGGAATCATTCCTGGTAGGCTCAAGGGAGTATATAGGTGCAGGGGATTGTATCTGGGCTGAATTTGGGTTGGCCTATGTGCAAGCCCTACCTACAAACCCTACCTGCTGTACTATTGCTGTGGTTCCCCAAATAAAATTTAATGCAATATTTTACATGTTAGAGTTGAAAACAATTATGTAAATTGAGAATAAGCTTGCATTATATTACATGAAATTATTTGAATTTCTTTATTTATATAGGTTAAAACCATATAGCATTCAGTTAGCACAAATGGACTTTTACTGATTTATTTTCTGATAATTCTATATTTGCCATTCCTTTATGTTTTGCTGGATCAAACTATATAAATAAAATTTGTTATGTGCCTGCCAAGGAAGTAGGAGGGAAAATGGTGCTAGTGGTGGAGGGAAGGTCACACTGGTGATGGAAAAGGTATTGCAACATTGTATACCTGGAAAAACTGTGTTATGAACATATGGTAAATCAAGACATTTTAATAAATATTAAATCATATTTTATTATTATTATTAATAATATTATTATTATTTTTGTTTTTTCAGGCCACACCGTTTGATGCTCAGGGGTTACTCCTGGCTAAGCGTTCAGAAATTGCCCCTGGCTTGGGGGGACCATATGAGATGCTGGGGATCGAACCGTGGTCTTTCCTTGGCTAGCGCTTGCAAGGCAGACACCTTACCTCTAGTGCCACCTGGCCGGCCCCTAAATCATATTTTAATAGTAAGCTGCTTTGTTTTAAAATAATGGTAATAGCATGAATTTCAATAAGCGTTACATAAAATCAATCATTATTGCTGAAAAAGCTTTAAATATAAATAATATTATACTTTACTTAAAACTAAGTAGTTTATCATCTTTTAAAATTTTTTGGGACCATTCTTATTGGTTAAGGCTTACTTTGGTTCTAAGTTCAGGGATTACTCCTTGCAGGCTCAGGGAACTATATGAAATGCTGAGTATTGAACTGGATCAGTTGCATGTAAGGCAACATCATGCTGACACCTTTGGTTTACCACCTTGGAGAAGCTGGAGAGACAGTACAGGAATTAAAGATCATTCCTTACATGTGGCTGATCCCAGTTCATTTCCCAGCACCACATGGTCTCTTGAGCACTGACATGTGTGGCTCTGGAGGCCCCAGAGGATCAACTGGAAAGCCAAGTAATCTCCAGCATTGCAGAGCTCAACCAATATGAGCCTGGTTAGCTGAGAATCACAGGAAGAGATCACCTCTTTCCAAGGCCTCTTGAACAGCCCTTGAGAGACCCTCCAAAAAATAGCTCACAAACAAACAAACAAAATCAAAACTGTCTTGGATATTCAGTAAAGATTGGAGAAAGTACTGTGGGCATGTACTGTATGTGAATAACCAATTTCTATAATATCTACCACAACCTTTCCCCACCCATATCTGAGAATGACATAAAAAGAAATCACAAAAAGATAGCAAGTATTAAAATACAATAAAAAGAGCTCATATCCATAATGAATATAAAATTATAAAACAATAATATAAGCAGTCTTATTGAATGCTGTATTTCAGTCTAGTATAGTTAGGTATACTTTAAGAAACAATGAAGCTGAGTTTCATTAGTCTCACTATACTTTTTTTGAATTTGCTCATTGTGGGGACTACACCCAGAATAACTTAGGGTTTACTCCTTGCTCTATGCTAATGGGGCACACCTCGGAATTCTTGGGACCATGTGTGGTGCTCAGCAATGAACTTTGGTCTGCTGCATGCAAAGCAAATGTCCTACCTGCTGTATAAGCCTCCTCCTGGTCTGAATAATGATGCACTTCTCATCATTATGAGTGTATCCTCATCATCATGAGTGTATCCTCATCAAGAAGGATGCATGACTGTATATATATTTTTCTTATTTGCTCCTCTTTCTATAGATATTTAGGTAGTTTCAAATCTTGGCTTATTTAAGGAATATTACAATAAGTTTATGAGTACCAGTATCTCTTGAAGATTCAAAATCTAATTATTTTGAATAAACGTCATAAAATAAGATGTCTGGAACATAAAATAGTTCCTTTATTTTAAGCTTTTGGGCCACACCCTGTGACACTCAGGGGTTACTCCTGGCTATGTGTTCAGAAATCGCTCCTGGCTTGGGGAACCGTATGGGACGCTGGGGGGATGAACCGGTTCGTCCTAGGTCAGCCTCAGGCAAGGCAAATGCACTACCACTGTGCCCCTGCTCTGGCCCCTAAAATATTTAAAATATTTCCTTTGTTGTTGTTGTTGTTGTTTCCTTTTTGTTTTTGGGTCACACTCAGTGGCGCTTTGGTTCTATGCTCAGAAATCGCTCCTGGCTGGCTCAGGGATCATATGGGATGCTGTGATTCAAAACACCATCTGTCGTGGATCGGCTATGTGCAAGGCAAACTCCCTACAGCTGTGCTATCTCTTCGGCCCTAAAAATATTTCCTTTTAAAAATGTCTGAGGAACTTTCGTATTTTTCACTGAGGCTGCACAGTTTTATACTACTACCAAGAGTACATGTGTGTTCCGGTTAATCCACATATTTGTTTATTTTCATTTAGAACTCATCAGTAGAGATACAATTCTGGCCTTTTCTTTTGGAAGAGGTTTTGAAAAATTGTGCTTTTTGGTTTTCTTAAATGGCTACCCTAATAGGTCTGATAATATATCTGGTGGTTTTGATCTGCATATACCTAATGACTATTGATGTTGAACATGTTTTCATATACCTGCTGGCCACCTGTCTACTTTGGACAAATAAATGTTCATTCAGTTTGTTTAGCTACTTAAAATGGGGCATTACTATTGCTTTTTGTTATGGAGTATATATTGTTATTATTATTAATATATATCATAATATATAATATATTATTAATATATATTAATTTTTCTAAAATTACATAAGTTTATAGTTTCTCCTACTTGGTAAACTGTTTTCATTCAGATGATATTCACTGCTCAGAAACTTTCCATTTCGGTGTGGTCCTACCTTCCTATTTTAGCTTTGATTGTTTGGGTTTTTGATGTGTTATCCCAGAAATCATTGCATACACCAGTGTTTCTTAAAGTGGGTTATACTATGTTCTTGTTGAGTGGGTGGGTGGTAGTGCACTGCAAAGAAAGGATAGTGGCAGTGGTTTAGGATGTACTGGGGAGAACTTTTGTTTGTTTAATGAATATAGATTTTTAATTGGACACTAAGTGATTTTTTTTCCTGAAAAGGAAAGCCAAATAAGTTTGAGAAACAGATCAATATGGAGGAGGTGAGATATGAACCAGTCCCATATGCAGTCCTATGAAAATGGAACACATTGTAGTCACTTAGTCCTTCATGAGAGTGGGTTTGTAAGAAAGGAAGGTATGGAGCTTCAATTAGATCATTCTGACATTAACAGACTTCGCTTTAATCAGACTTTTATTTTTATTTATTTATTTATTTTTGGGTAAAATGAGAAAAGCTTTTAATCTTCGTTAGAAATAGAAATAGCTACAAAGTCATTTTATAATTTTCATTTTGATAGTATTTTAGCACTTGAGCAGTAAAAGAAAGCCACTATTAATGATGAATCTGCCCTCTCAAGAATTATCCTTTAGAAGCTTATAAGTTCAGTTTCTATTACTTCTTTGGGCTCTTCTAATTTAGGCAGAAAACAGTAAAACTAATTCTGCATAGATAGTTAAGCAGACTTTTAAATAAGATTATTTCACCAATGAAGGGCCACAGCACTACTGGAAGACAGTCTTAAGTCAAATTAATATTGTTGCAGTCAATGAGGTAAATTATGGGTAGATAAAGAATTAAAAAATATTTTATTGATAATTTTGATTAAGAGGACTGATTGTTTTGATAGAGCTGATTAGTGTATTAAGATGTAGTTACATTTTAAATTATGTTAGTAAAGGGGTCACATCATCTGAGAACTCAAGCATATATGCATACAGAAACCCCCAAAGATTTCTCACTGAGATAAATGATTATAATCAATAAAAGAAAAAATAGAAGGGTCAAAACTATTTCATTTTGAGATTTAAAGCCTGATTTTTAGTTCATCAGTACTGATGTTTATTATTTTTATTAGATATTTTTTAATGGATGACACTGCATTTCACAAAAAGGATGATCATTTCATTTTATTTTTGCAACACCTCTATGAAGGAGAATCTGAGGAAATGGACCCATATATATTTTATTGCTAACAGTACATAGATACTAATTGTAGACACAGTCTGTTTAGAGACAATAGAGCACCTGGTAGTTATCACAATCAACAAGATACAACATCTCCATAAAACATTTGGAATTATTGCTATAATAACTTTTTACCACTATAAAGTGAACAAGTACTATTCTAGAAAGAGCTGAAATTATAAATTTCGATTTTACTGATTTAGAAAGTTGTTTTTAGATTTGAGTCTTCTTTTTCCTCTAAATTTTTGTAGAGAATGAGAGAAAACTATAATTTGAGATTTCCTTCACTAATAGATAAAATGATCTTGCCCTTGAATAAATGAAACTGTACAATAATGTATCTCTACTTGTTAGGAAAAAAATTCGATTAGAGAACCCAATATACCCTCTTCTAAGATCTGTAGCATAACTCATTCTGGGGTAAGGAAATAAGATTGTATTCTTTTAATCTAACTTTAATTTTGGTTTCCAAACAATCTATATCTCTTTCCAGGTTAAAAGCATTGAAAGTACACATGAATGCTAAGGAAAATCTTAAAATTTCCTGAAATGCATTAGCCATCCTATTTATATAACAAATATCTTGTTTGTTGATGATGGTCTACATCATTAATCTAGATAAATAAACGCAGCAGTGAAGGGAGCCAGGTTTGCAGTGTTGTCCATTGCCCAGCAACCAATGGTTACAAGTGTTTTGCAACAGGGCACTATGGCCTAAGACTTAGAACTATTGTAGCATATGCCATTTTCTATAAGAACGCACATTTACCCTTGGTCAACAGGGCAAGACTGGGATATTTACTTTAAAAAATTTACTTCCCTAATATGTTAATGCCTATCACAATTAGGTGATGGGTACACGGAAGCTTCTGGAGTTTCTATATGTCTGAAATATTTAACTTTCTGAGAATGGTGTAAATGCTCACTAAGTTGATTATAGGTTTAATTTTTTAAGGCGAACTTTTAGAATTTTGATAAAACTATAATATTAATATAAAATTTAAATGAATACATTAATAATACAGCACACTTTAAAATAAAATGTCTAAGGAAAATTTACAGTGCTCCTCTGTATTGCTGATCCAAAATTATATTCTAAGATACCCATTCTTCCTTTAAACCAAATATACTATAATATTTGATTACATTCTCACTGATAAAAGTGAGCAGATATATAAATACAAAATATAATCACAGCTAACAGATTTGATATCAACTTAATAATACATCAAATTACATAAGATGGGAAAATGATAAAACAAAATCAAAATATTATTTTCTATTTTCCTCGTAGTGGAACACTACCAAAGATACAAAACAAAAATGATTCTGAAGCCCTATTTTACCATTTTCTATTGCTGAAAATAAAAGCATACATTTATTACAAGTCTCTTAGAAGTAATATTTAAAGCAGTAATTCATACTTGACTTAAAGTAACTAAAGTACTATTTTGAAACACTACTTTTTAAATATTTTAGATTACTTTACGTGAAAAAATATACTGGAGGTATATAAGTCACAGGCCTCTGATAAACTCAGCCAGACAAATCTATTCTCAAGCCTGAGAGATGTTTATCATTTTTTTGTCTTCAACAGATACAAGTAAAGGGCATAAAGACAAGACAGATGGACACACTGGCAGTATCCACTAATATCTGTGTATAAGGAAGGGACTTCTATCTTAGGTGAGTGAACACTGTAGCTTTAGTAGTTGAGTGTTGCAAATCACCCCGATGAGGTTGACTGAAGGAGGGATGGAGGATGAGGCCTTTCTCCTCCAGCTCGGACCATGTGTCTGTTACCCTGTTCAGCCAGTGGTTCTGAAGTGAATGCGGCAGGAAGAAAGCCAACAGGCAGTCAGGCTTCCGAAGAAAACAGCTCTTTATTCCGTGAAGAGGCCGAAGCCAAAAGACCTAAGAATAGGCCCCAGGAAAAAAGCCCCTCACCTTCCACAGACCCTTGCTTTTATGCTCCAGAATCAGGTAAAACCCAATGGTGGGATCAGATACCACCCAATGGTGGGAGCAGAATCAGGTACCACCCTAGGGTGGGAGCAGAATGCCAGGTCACACCCTAGGATGGGCACAATCACCGATCAGGGTAAGGTCAGTAACATAATAATCCCATAAAAATGTTTACATACACAACAATTGAGTAGTATAGTAGTTTAGCTGTTGGTCTGAAACATTTTTTTTGGGGGGGGGGGTCACACCCCAGTAGCGCTCAGAGGTTACTCCTGGCTCTATGCTCAGAAATTGCTCCTGGCAGGCTCAGAGGACCATATGGGATGCCGAGATTCAAACCACCGACTTTCTGTATGCAAAGAAAATGCCTTACCTCCACGCTATCTCTCCAGTCCCCTGGTCTGAAATAATTTTTATAAAGTCAAGTTCCCTGGGACATTCAACAGAGGTAGTTATTTTAACTTTGATTCTTTAGGGAGCAGTGCTATATTCCAAATAAAGTGAGACCTGATTCACTTAAATCCTGGTTATATCATAAACTTGTTACCCATAACCAATAAACTGTGTCATTATGTTTAATTCATGTTTTGATTTATGGCCACACCTTATGATATTTAAGATGCTGCATTCAGCATTTATTTCTGGTGGTGTATATGTATGTTTACATATACAACAAGAGATCAATCCTAGGTTGGCCAAATGGAAAGCAAGCACCCTACCTGCTATTTTAGTACTCAGGTCCCTAACTTAAAACTTTGTCTTCTATTTCTTTGTTTTATAAAGTATAATTAAGATCTGCTTTAATTTTGTAATTCAATAAAGTTTTAGTTAGCAGTTATTATATTCATAATATAGTATATGACAGCTTTCTTCTTGTTATTCTCTGGAACAAACCCCTCATTTTACATAAGTTCATTTTGAAGTAAAAAAAGCATTTTAAAAATAGAACTATTTTCCCTTTTAAAACTTAGGCTTATTGTGATGTGCATGTACCTTAAGGTCACAAAAGTCTATCTCAGAAATTACTATAAAATGAATAAATTAAATATGCTTCTTCTTGGTTTTATACAACAAAATGATATTTTGTTTTGTTTATGTAAAGAGATCAGGTCTCAGAAGACAAAGCTCAAGCTTAGGAATCCAAGAATAATTATTTTCTATTTCAGAATAGCTTTTCAAAAAGTATGTTTTCATTTACTAATGATAAATGCAATCTTAGTGAAAAAGTTCAACATATCAAATTATATTTAAACAATGGAACAATGGTTCTTAAGGTGTTTTTGCAAAGGCTGATTCTGTCTGATGGGTTACAAGAAGAGAGAATTTTATAATCATATCATTTTGGAAAATGCTGGCTTAAACAAAGTTGTATTTATTTTTTGTTATGATTTTTATATTATTCTAATTAAATGGAGATACTATTTTGTTGAATTTCTTCAGCTTATTTGACCAGAGATTCCTTGGCTGACTTGGTACACCTGACAGGATTAGTGTCATGAAGTATTCTTTTGAGATATGATGACATGTCCTGTCCTGCAAGATTAGTCATCAAAAGTCATGGAGATGGGTTCAATTCCCAGCAGTAAAAGAAAATTACAGTGGTCCTAATACTGTACATATTTCTTCCTTCTATGAATTGCTCTAAAATTCCCTTATTTTTATTTGAATTATTTTATCAAGATGGGGAGGTTGCTCAAAGCGCTTGAGTGTGTTCCACATACAGGAAGCCTGGCTTTGATCCCCAGTACCACTTGGTCCCCCAACCATACCCTAAACAATCCCCAAGCACAGACCACGAAGTAGCCCCTATACAGTACTGGGTGTGACTTCCCAGAGAACAACAAACAAATGTTATAGTTCCTTCCCTATCCCATGCCTTGTTCAAGAGTCAACCTACCCCAGATTGCTATTTCCAATTTTTATCTATGCTGAAGTATTTTCTACTATACAGAAATTCAGTCCTTAACTTTGTTCTCTACCCCTGATATAAAGTCCCCGTTTTCTTTTCCTCCTCCTCCTCCTCCTCCTCCTCCTCCTCCTCCTCCTCCTCCTCCTCCTCCTCCTCCTCTTCTTCTTCTTCTTCTTCTTCTTCTTCTTCTTTTGGTTTTTGGGTCACACCCAGCAGTGCTCAGGGGTTATTCCTGGCTCTATGCTCAGAAATCACACCCAGCAGTGCTCAGGGGTTATTCCTGGCTCTATGCTCAGAAATCGCTCCTGGCAGGCTCAGGGGACCATATGGGATGCCAGGATTCAAATCACCAACCTTCTGCGTGGAAGGCAAACACCTTACCTTCATGCTATCTCTCCAGCCCCAGTCCCAGTTTTCTTTTTGATCTTATATACTGCTTTTCTTCTACACTTAAAAACAAACAAAAAGACCCAAACAAACCCAAACTTTCCACAAATCTGATGACTAGTTTCTCTCTTACCCTACGTTCATATGAATTTCTGGCTAAAATCTTTTCTGAATCTAATTCATTTTGTTAAGTCTCACCTTCATTTTGCCCAGTCTCACTCTTTCTCATTAAATTTAGCCTTTCTTTAGAGTTTCAGCCTTTACTAAAAAATTAAAAAATATTTCTTTTAGGGGGGAGACTTGGGGCTATACCCAGCTGTGCACAGTGCTTATTCCTGGCTCAAGACTCTAGGTTCGAGGCCGGAGAGATAGCACAGTGGTAAGGCATTTGCCTTACATGTGGAAGGTTGCTGGTTCAAATTCCAGCCCTGGCATCCCATATGGTCAGCTGTGGCTGATTTGAGTGTAGAGCCAGGAATAACCCCTGAGCATTGCCAGGTGTGACCCTCCCCAAAAGACTCTAGTTTCACTCTTGGTGGGACTCAGCATATGGCATGGGGTGCTGGAAATCAACCATAGTTGAGCTGCATGCAGGGCAAGTGCCCTGCCCATTGTACCTTTTCATCCAGCTATTTTAAGGGCAAGGAAGTTAACATTTATTTAGTTTATTGCTATTGTGTGACAAGAACTTGGTTCTGCCTTAAAACCTACTCCTTCTCCTAGTAGTCAGTCAGGAAAAAAGGGACAGATACAGAATGCTTTTTCTCATATGTGGGACTAAAAGATAGAAATAAAGGTAGAAACAAAAATCCAAAGGCAACATAATGGGAGAACGGACTGACATAACTGAGTTGGGTTGGGAGGGAGAATTCTTGAGGTCCTTGGGAGAGAGAGAGATTATGCTGGTATTGAGTATGGTGTTGAAATTATATCAGTGAGAAAGTATTATTAATAACATTGTACAACACAGAGGACTAGAGTGCTAGTACAGTAGTAGGATGCTTGACCTAGATCCCCAATCTCCCAATTCCTCATTATTAAAATTTTATAATTAAAATCATTAAAATTTTATAATAGCAAGTTCAACCAAAGTGGTGACTTCCTATTACCAATTATGATGAAATGATTAAACAAAAGAGGTCCAGTTTACATAGTATTTTTACATAAAAAGAAATGTTTATAAGCACCTTTAATAAGGGAGAGAAAAAAGATAAAGTGATATAGTCAGCAGAGGGTAGATATTAAAGAGTATCTTCTTTCTCCCTTCTTCTCAAAGGGTCTAAATGTGTATCAAGGATAGAGTTAGGCCCAGAGCAATAGTACAGTGGGTAGGGCGTTTGCCTTGCACCTGGTCAGCATTGCATATGGTCTCCGAGCTGGCCAGGAATAGTATCTGAGTGCAGAGCCAAGACTAAAGCCGGAGTACTTCTGGGTGTGGCCACAAAACAAACAAAAAGCAACACAAAAGAATATAACAAAGGTGGTAAGTAAGTTCTTTAACATCCATCTATCTAAGACAAAGAGGCCCGGATTTTAGCTCTAATATTAACTAGATATACAAACTTGGGCAAGAAAAGAGGGGCTGAAGGTAGAAGGAAAAGATAGAGACTGGAAAAATAGCAATGCCAGGTGTATTTACAGATGCTCTCTGCTTTGCATTTAATCTCATTTATATTGTTTCACAGAGAAACCTACTTATTTGATAGTCAGTTGTTTTGATGTTCAAACCAGGTCAAGTCAACAATAAGAGCAACTGAGATACTTTATGTTCAATCACCATCATCATCTAGACATGTGGTTTCAGACAAAGCCTCCAACATCCCAAGGTTTTTTTTTTTTTTTTTTTTTTTTTTTCTTTTTTCTTTTTTGTGATGGAGGTGAAGGCAGGGCAGTGGGGAGGATTTAGACAATACCCATAGGTGTACAGGGTACAAGCACAAGTCACTGTGTTTCTAAGCTTGATTTGCTTTGTCAGTGGCTGTCTAGGTGACTCCTCCATTTTAAGTTCACCGCTGAGGATCTTTTTAAGTCAAATGACTGCATGGGTTTGAATTCTCTGGTGCACCCTTTGCCTACACTCCAAGTCACCTTGGAGATGGCAGTTATTTCATCTGAATAATAGGGTTAATAGTAGTAGCACATTCTTCAAACCTTGTCCTGAGAATTAACAAATACTTGTCTAGAGCTTAGAACCGTGCCTGGCATAAAAGATGTTAATAATAATTTTGGGTGGGTTGGGTTGAGTTGGCAGGGAGTGTGCTGGTTGTCACATAGAAGGGCACTGTGACTGTTATCTTGAAGTTCTTCATAACTATCACTGGATCTGTAATAGACACAAAATCTAAGGGGACAGTGTGTCATGTGTAAATGGGAAGAGGTTTAGTTTGGAATACCAGGCACTCCATTCTTCTAAGCATCCCAGGATGAGTTCTCCTACATCCTGGCTATTCTGCCCACTTCTGGCTGCTTCAGTGCCTGCTGGCCTGTCCTCTGTGCCCTTTTCCCAGCCCAGTGAATATTTCTTCTTTCTACCCCAGTGCAGGGCTGCTTGCTCACTGATTCAGGTATCTGTTCCATGTCAGTGTCTCATGTCATTTGGGGCTATGAGAAGGGAACATACCTGGTTTGACTTACCAGGCACAATATTATCAGTCGGGGGGAGCTGACAAGAAGAAAACCCTGATAAAAGGATGCATGGCTGGTGCACCAAATTATTGGTAGGCTGTGAGTGCAGAAATCAGTGTGCCTAAATAAGCAATAAAAACATCAGAACAGGTAGAGAAAATGACCATAGAAGAAAGGAAAAGGCTTCTTGTTAATACCCGGCATTGCTCAGGGCTTACTCCTGGCTGTCTGCTCAGAAATAGCTCCTGGCAGGCACGGGGGACCATATGGGACACTGGGACTTGAACCAACCACCTTTGGTCCTGGATCAGCTGCTTGCAAGGCAAACACCACTGTGCTGTCTCTCCGGGCCCTCTTGTTAATACCTTTAATAGAGCTTTTGAACAAGGAGACCCCATTTTCATTTTCACTGGGTTTTACAAATATAAACTTGCAATGTTACTTTTTTCACAAAGGGCCTTTTATTTCCCCTGTCTTGCATTAAAAAAAAAAGAAGTCACCTCCAGAATAGGTTGGGGGACTTCGAGTCACTTCCAATGATGCGTGTTGCTAGGCTGACAGTTTGGTGCTCCAATTTAGTCATGTGATACTTGGCCTACTCATTCTCAGGACCTGGAAGGGACACATCCCGTGGTGCTTGGAGGGCTTTATGGTGCCATGGATGGAAAATGGGTCATTCTAGGTACATGGTAGACATGAGTACTGCCATCTGAGCTATCTCCACTACTCCCCAAAAGGTTTTGTAGAGACCCTTTTATTAGGTATTATTACTGAGAGGTCACAGAGGAGATGCTTTTAAACTATCAGAGATAAAGAAAGTAATTATAAACATCACAAATGAATTAACAAATGGGTGATTCTATTTTTAAAAACTTATATTAGTGGGGCCGAAGTGACAGTACAATGGGTAGAGAATTTGCCTTGCATGCAGACAGGTTTGATCCTGGGCATTTCATGTGATCTCTTAAGCACTGCCACTGATCCCAGCAAGCAGAACCAGGAGTAAGACCTGAGCCCCCAAACAAACAAGCAAAAATGAAAAACACACCACATAGTTAAGTATTTGCCCAGTGAGCATTCTCTTTAATATGCACAGCAGAGTAGAAACCATGTACTCTCTCCTTCCTGAATTTTCATGTTTTTGGATAAAAACAAAAATGAGACAAAAACAAACAACAAAGAATGTTTCATAAGGCTTCTATGGAAAAGTCTTATTTCCAAGGATTAGCATGAATAAGTGTGCCCCCCTCCCATTTTTTTGTTTTTGTTTTTTTGGTTTTGGGTCATACCCGGTGGTTCTCAAGGATTACTCCTGGCTCTGCTCCTAGGAATCACTACTGGCAGGCTTGGGGGACCATATGGAATGCCAGGGATCAAACCTGGGTCAGCTGCATACAAGGCAAACACCATCTCTACCATGCTATGTTCTGGCTCCCTGGATATTTAATTTAATGCTTTTAATTCTAATTGTTTAAATGTCTGAAACACTATACATGTTTATATCAAAGCAATGATACAAATTCCAGCTCAAATTCCATCCCCAAATTGAAATCAATAGTATTCCTCCACCACAACACATTGTGGAAGGTGCTAGCAACAATGTGTATCAAGCAGGAATGGGCAAATATGAAGGGATGAAGGCAAAGCAGAAGAAAAGGGGATCACTCAGTCAGGATGCAAGCAACAAAGCATTAGAACAGCTAATGACTTATTGCCAATTACTAAACCTGAAGCTCAAGCTTGATCAAAAGCACCTACAAATAAAACCAACAGATTCCCTGAATTGTAAATGTATTCATAATTTTGCCACTGGTTTGGTCTTTTCGTTTCAGTAGTAGACTCAACTGAACCGCTCTGTCTGAGAAATGATCTGCTCTTTTATATTTTCTGATTGATTAATGTCCCTAGGGTGTTGCCAAATTAGAATTTGCTACTCCCAATATTCCCCACAACAAGACTTGCCACAGGTTCAAAAGGATGCTGAATGAAAGAAGGCAAATCCAGATTCCAGCAGAGCAGTCGGGAAGCATCATCACGGGTTGAAAGGAAAATCAGGAATTGAATGCAGTTTCAGAAAATAGATTATATTTTTAAAAAAAGAAGAAAATCCAACATAGTTAAAAGCTCTAATAAAACAAAGTAAGTATTAAAGACAATGATGGCAATGCTATTGCCTATAATCTATTTCTTTTATAATCTTTTATAATCTGTTTCTTTTAATGGCAACAGGTTAATCGCTACAAGGAAAACCTTGTACATCATGATCAAAGGGACCCTACTGGGAAGGCATTTTGGCATCATATAAGATTTATACATATTGGCACATAAAAGCCTTAAATCAGAGACTTCAGAACTTCCCCATGACTGTGGGAATTGAGTCATGGACTTCAGAAGCACATCTTTCCAGGGATAGTGTTCAACCATGCCAATGACAAGAGAGGCAAACAAAGCCTGAATACGTGCTCAGATGCAGAAGTCCTCAGCACAACAGAATATGAGTCAGCTTATGAAGCTGGCATGTTTCAGATAAGAATCCAAGACTTAATACAGACTAGAAAGTAAAGAGCATATTAACTAGAAGTGACTGATGGGACAACCTTAGCACTGATCAAGAGCCCAATTCCTGTACCACAATCACATACTCCTCTGGCCTGGCTTCTCAGGCTGGGCAAGAGAGCCAGTGGAACATGATTTCATTCCATCTGGTACTTGGCATTTATCTTCTTTTTTGCTTTATCTTGCAGTGCAAATCTGCTCATTCTCTGGTATCTACTCCAATTCTTCTTCACAGGCTTGAGTGCAGGGTTTTGCCTGGTAAGTCACATTGCTGTCATTGGTGGACATTTAAAGTCATCCACTGTCCCCCGAATGACCTCAATTGGTCTCTGAGTACTATTCCCAGTTTAGGTATACATATTTTAGAGATACCAAATTTTACCACAGGGCTTGGGAAAAAAAATTTCTGAAGTCTCACTGTTTCTTATCAACCACTCCTTCGCTTAGTACAAAACTGAAGGACATGTTCACTCCTTTCTCTCTCTCTCCTCTCTCTCTCTCTCTCTCTCCTCTCCTCTCTCTCTCTCTCTCTCTCTCCTCTCTCTCTCTCTCTCTCCTCTCTCTCTCTCTCTCTCTCTCTCTTCCACCCACCCTGCCTTGAATAGAGAACAGAGAGTTGGAACATAGACCTGCATCAGCAGGTTACCCCTTCAGTACAATTCAAGCAAAACAATTTGAAAAAGTGCCAGACTATTCTGGGATTAGGGACACAATAGTGATCTTTGATGATTCCATGAATAATTTAAATAGAGAACATATTGATGAGGTCAAAGAAAAGGAAAAAAATATTGCCAAAAGAGAAGTGGTGAAAGATTTTAGTAGGGCAAAAGACATTTCAAACAGAGAGCATTATGTTTGCAAAAATAAGCTTAATTAATTATTTTCAGTGGCAAAATAATGCTAAGAATAATTATTGTCCATAAGGTTTCTGATGGGGATCAGAGAAGTTTGGTGAGGTTTTGTGTCTAATTTTCCTGTTTTCTCTACTAAAATGGTGATGGCATAGTTAATATGATTACGTTAATTTCAGGAAAACTATTTTGGACTTTTTTTTTGGTTCCAAGTAGGACCTGGGGTCCCCTCTGACAATTTGTGGTTAAGCAGGCTTGAGAATGTGGTATTGCTTGGCTCATGGAGATGGGAACTACTGAGCCCACATATAGCAGTGCTAGGAATAGGGTCATCATGTGGTGCCTAGAGTGGCTGCATGCAAGGCATGCTACTTAATTTCTGAGTTATCTTTCAGGCCCCATTCAGCACTTAGTTTTTGCTTTTGTTTTGGATTTGGGTCATACTGACAGTTCACTGGTGCTTGGGGGGCTGCTTCCAGCAGTGCTGAGGACCATGGGGTAAAGGAGATCAATAAGGGTCATTTGCAAACAAGATAAGCGCCTTGACGCCTGTGCTATATCTTTACCCCCAACCACCACTCCTCACAACTTTTTTTTCTTTTTAAGAAAAATAGTATCTTTATTTAAACACCGTGATCACAAACATAATTGTAGTTAGTTTTCAGTCATAAAAAAGAACATCCTGGGGCCGGGCGGTGGCGCTAAAGGTAAGGTGCCTGCCTTGCCTGCGCTAGCCTTGGACGGACCACGGTTCGATCCCCCGGTGTCCCATATGGTCCCCCAAGCCAGGAGCAACTTCTGAGCACATAGCCAGGAGTAACCCCTGAGCGTTACCGGGTGTGGCCCAAAAACCAAAAACCAAAAAAAAAAAAAAAAAAAGAACATCCTTTGGGCCTGGAGAGATAGCACAGCGGCGTTTGCCTTGCAAGCAGCCAATCCAGGACCAAAGGTGGTTGGTTCGAATCCCGGTGTCCCATATGGTCCCCCATGCCTGCCAGGAGCTATTTCTGAGCAGACAGCCAGGAGTAAGCCCTGAGCACCGCCGGGTGTGGCCCAAAAACAAACAAACAAACAAACAAACAACAAAAAGAGAACATCCTGGGGCCGAAGAGGTGGCGCTAGAGGTAAGGTGCCTGCCTTGCAAGCACTAGCCAAAGAAGGACCTCGGTTCTATCCCCTGGTGTCCTATATGGTCCCCCCAAGCCAGGGAGAATTTCTGAGCCCTTAGCCAGGAGTAACCCCTGAGCATCAAACGAATGTGACCCAAAAAACCGGAAAAAAAAAAAAAAAGAACATCCCTTTCACCAGTGCAACATTCCCACCAGCAATACCCCCATCTCTTCCCCTCCCCCACCCCTTGCCTGTATTTGAGACAAACTTTCTACATCCCTCACTCAATGACATTGTTATGATAGTTCTCAGCATAGTTATTTCTACCTGCACTCACTACTCTTTGTGGTGAGCTTCATATCTTGAGCCGGTCCTTCCGGCCTTAATCTCTGGGAATTATTTCAATGTCTTTAATTTTTTTTAAAAACCCATAGATGAGTGAGACTATTCTGGGTTTATTTCTCTCTCTCTTTCTCTGACTTATTTCACTCAGCATAACAGATTCCATGTACATCCATGTATAAAAGAATTTCATGACTTTATCTCCCCTGACAGCTGCCAAATATTTCATTGTATATACGTATCACTATTTCTTTAGCCATTCATCTGGTGAAGAGCATCTTGTTTTTTTTTTTTTTTTTTTTTTTTTTTCCAGAGACTGGCTATTGTAAATAGTGCTGCAATGAATATAGGTATGAGGAAGGCATTTTTGTATTGCATTTTTGAGTTCCCTCACAACTTTTAATGAAGAAAGTAATTGAAAAAACAACACTGTTTTGGTGAACCTGGTGATTTTGCCGAGGTGTCTCCTGAATCTCAATATTTTTTTCTCCTTCCCGTCAGTGTTGTTTCAATGGTCAGGACTGCACACTTGATTGCAGTATATCTGAGATTGCACTTTTTTAAAAAATTGACGCAGGTAGTATTTTAATTTTAGATACCTGTATTTTTGTTTTTGTTTTTGGGCCACACCCAATGATGCTCAGGAGTTACTCCTGGCTCTGTGCTCAAAAATCACTCCTGGCTTGGGGGACCATATAAGATGCTGGGGATCGAAGCCAGGTCCATCCTGGCTCAGCTACGTGCAAGGCAAATGCCGTACCACTGCACTATCACTCCGGCCCTAGATACCTGTTTTATTAAATTTTTTAATCATTACTAATGAAGTAATGGGTTACAGTAGTGTTGATATTCATACTTTAGGCATATAAGCCTGTATTACATCTTGTTATTCCCCGCCCCCCCCCCCCCCCCCCCCCCCGCCAACATGGTGCCAATATTTCACCACAGTTCCTAGATACCTTCTGGTCCACCGCCTCTCTCTGCACCTCACCTATCCCTCTCTTTGGTAACAGTTCTGTTAACAAGGTTTTGACTTTACTAGATATTGTTTATTTCCTTGGCTTATTTCTTTATATGTGAGATATGAGATCACCTAGTGTTTATCCTTCTTGTTCTGAGTAATTTCACTTGAAATTACAATTTCTAGTTTTATCCATGTTGTAGCAAAATGCAGGCTGTCATCATTCCTCATAGCTGGGTAGTATTCTATTGAGCACATATAACAATGTCTTTACACACCCATTTATTGTGGGGCTCTATGGTTGTTTCTAGATCACAGTTATTATAAACTGTGCTGCAATGCACATGAGTATGTTCTCCTTTCAAATTAGTGTGTTTATATTTTTGGGCTAGATACCAAGAAGGTGAATTAACACATTTTTTGGTTGAAATGCCAGAGATCATAAAGGGCAGTACTGCTGGGATTGTACTTGACTGGAAACTACGTTTAAGATTAAACTCAAGTCCTTATGTCTGCAAGGGGGACACTCTATTTACTAACAACTGTTTCAGTACTTGTTTTTGTACATTATATTCAATATTGTATTGTCGTGTATGTAAACATTTTATGGGATTATTATGTTACTGACCCTACCCTGATTGGAGATTATGTCCTACCCTAGGGTGTGACCTGGCATTCTGCCCCCACCCTAGGGTGGTACCTGATTCTGCTCCCACCATTGGGTGGTACCTGATCCCACCATTGGGTGGTACCTGATCCTGGGGGATAAAAACAAGGGTCTATGGAAGGCGAGGGGCTTTTGGCTGGAACTGAGGCTGAGGCTTTGGACTTCAGTCTTGTTCACCGAATAAAGCTAATATTTCCACAAGCCTGACTGTCTGCTAGCTGTTTACCAGCCGCTTCACCTCAGAACTGCTTGCTGATCAGGGTGGCAGACCCGTGCTCTGAGCTGGAGGGGAAAGACCTCATCCTCCATCCCTCCAACAGTCAACCTCTTCAGGGGCTGACTTGCAACACTGTATTAGTTTAACTTGTCTAAATATTTGTAACAGTTCCCACCATGGTACTGCTTCTTTATGAGGATATAATATATATTAAAACAATTCTCCCTATGAAGGTTTACTGAGTAGTGTTTAACATACTAGAAAATTTACCTTATAAGATTTAAAGATACACAGTAAGGTAGCAACAAAGGAACAAAGGATACAGAACTGGAGAGTACCGGTCCACAAACCTGAGTTTGCAGGGGTGCAGGGAGGATAAAATGTCTGGGCCTTTGGAAACTCAGTGGAGGGAAACAGGCACTCTTGTAGTGAGAGTGGTGTTGAGATTATGTGAGCATGAAATCATCAGTAACAGTTCTGTAAATCATGGTATCCCTGAGAAAGATACATACATATGTATGTATATATACATACATACATATATACATACATACATATATATATATATTTGGGCCATACCTGTTGATCCTCATGGGTTACTCCTGGCTATGCGTTCAGAAATTGCTCTTGGGCCATACCCTGATGCTCAGGGGTTACTCCTGGCTATGCACTCAGAAGTTGCTCCTGGCTTGGGGGACCAGATGGGACGCCGGGAATCTGTGCTTGCAAGGCAGATAGATGCCTTAAGCCACTGCGCTAGCCCCAACAAAGGTATTTTTAAAAAAATTTACCCTTACAATTCTTTTTACCATTTGTGTTTGAGGTGCTGGGGATTGAACCCACAACGTCAGATGTGGAAGTTATATACTTGTATATAGAACCACAAGTCTAGCTCTTACTTTTTTTTTTTATTATGACTTTTGGTGAAACAAATATAGGACAGTTCCCCCTGGAATAATTAAATGTTTCAGACAATACCTGTGGCTTTACTATCTGATGAAAAATACAGCTACAAGTTTAAAAAAAATCTGAATTTGGAAAGGACCTTAGATTCTTCCTTAACTAGAATAAAATGAGAACTTTTATTACTAGAACAGATATTTATAAACCTCAAGTTCAAATGTGAGTTATTTATACAATTTATGCTTCATCTATATGCATTCACAAAAATGATGTAACTGTAGGTCATGAGTTCAAATTTTGAGTTTAATCGTAGGTGCCAATGAACAAATTATATTTTCCAAAGATAAGTGCACAATATCACCAGCTTCAGGCAACTTTGTTTAACATTCAATTTTGATCAAGTGGCACGTTTGTTTCCCCCACCTTTTCTTCTTTGTATTGATGACTTTTTTGGGGAGGAGTAACAGAGACATTTAGTAATAGAGTTCTCTCATTTAGACATGGTGCTCATGAAAAACTAACATAGGCCTGGCTGCAGTTTGACTCAAAATAGCATGTAATACTGGGGTTCTTAAATGGTGTCGCTGTCAAGAACACATGGCAGTTGGGCCAAAGAGCTAGTATAGTGGTATAAGGCAATAGCCTTGCATACGGCTGATCCAAGTTTGATGCCTGGTTTGATGCCTGGTATTCCATATGGTCTCTCAAGCTTGCCAGGAGTGATCCCTGGGAGCAGAGCCAGGAGTAATCACTTTTCATCACTGGGCGTGGCTTAAAAGCAACAAGAGAAACAATAACAGCAAAGAACACATGGCAGAGCTGTCAAGTGGCACGGTTAATTCTATTCTTGAATACCGGTGGCTGTGTTACTTTTTTTTTTTTTTTTTTTTGTGGTTTTTGGGTCACACCCGGCAGTGCTCAGGGGTTATTTCTGGCTCCACGCTCAGAAATTGCTCCTGGCAGGCACAGAGGACCATATGGGGCGCCGGGATTCGAACTGATGACCTCCTGCATGAAAGGCAAACGCCTTACCTCCATGCTATCTCTCCGGCCCCAGCTGTGTTACTTTTTAATCATGGCAGATGTGGTATATTAGAACAGGTCATAACATTCTAAAATATCTACTGGAGGCCCGAGTTGCTGTCTAAGCAATTTAGCTATCATGTAAGACAAGGCCACCATGCTGTCAGGGAGCCATGACACATGGAAAGACAATGCACAGGGACTTCAATGAGAGCCCAGCAAGCTCAACTAGAACAGTGTGTGTATTAGTATTAGTGTGTATACAACAGTATGTGTGTATTAGTGTGTATAGAACAGTATGTGGTATTTCCTTATACATTCTAGCTATGAGTTTCATAATAATTCTTGTTGCTTATTTCAAAGAATAAATAAATCTTAAACTAATCTAAGCACATAAGGAATTTTAGTTGACTACAAACTTAATGAATTATTTATTCAGTTATCCAAAATAACTAATATTCCCAGGGCCATATATAGAATCAATAGCCCAGCATCTTTAGTAATGTGATTAAGCCTGTAAATGTATAAAATAAAATGTACTGGGTTACTACAGAAAAAAGTGACATTATAAATAAAAAATATCAAACATTTTTTATTTTTGTTTTTTTTGGGTCACACCCAGCAGTGCTCAGGGGTTACTCCTGGCACCATGCTCAGAAATTGCTCCTGCCAGGCTCAGGGAACCAATTGAGATGCCGGGATTCTAACCAATGACCTTCTGCATGAAAGGCAAACACCTTAGCTCCATGCTATCTCTCCGGCCCCCCAAAATCAAATTTTATGTAATATTTGTGCTTTTAATAATTTTTAACTATTAAATGATCAAGAGCATTGACCCTAATATGTAAGGAGATGAATACAAATGATATTTAGTAATATCTATGTAGTCTCCCATGTGAAAAAAATTTGATTTCTATTGACAATGAAGTCAGGAATTTTAATGCTACTATGGCTTGTTGTCTACATTTCTAATTCAAAAAATGGCAAATATGAGCAGGAAATTAGTAATTTGAAAAACTTCAAGCTCCTGGAAATCCTAAATTCTATTTATTTAGGATTCTATAGGATTATGTCATTTGTGGACTCCTCATTCGCTTTTCTCCTTCTTTGCTGCTGCTTACTTAACAAGCTGAGGAGAAAGGCTAGATCAAAAATGCCTGAGATGCCATGATTGGGTCTGTTTTTTTTTTTTTTTAATGTTCAGAATTACTCATTATTTTCCCCAAAGTCAATATATCCCATCTATTCTATGCATAAAGAAGGCCTTGAAACTCTCAAGTAAGAAATCCACATGATTTCTTCTCTCTGAATTTTTACTGCACTTGGAGTACTGTTACCCTTACACTGACACTTAATTAAATCTGCTTCATTCAATATCAGTTTCCTATCTTCCTAGTTAAGAATGTTCCTTGAAATCAAGAATGTCACCATTTTGGATTATACATAATATGCTGCTAGGTACATTGAAAACATATAGTACTTACCTTCTTGCTAAATGTGTGTTTTATAGCTGAGATGCTTCTCAGCAGTGCCAATCATCTATGTCAGAGGTGGCGAACAGGATTTTTACCCTCACTCAAAATGGCAAAATGCAATATGTGTTTATATATTATTATAAAATTATATGCTTTTGTGTGAGTGTTTGTTTTGGCAGGTCATTGCGTGGTGTGGCTCTCTGACTCTCACAGTTTAAAATTTTGGCTCTTTGTGTCAAACTTGTTTGCCACCCCTGATCTATATGACTGTGGGTAACTGAGACTACATTGTATGCTACACAAGCATTGCTAACTGTAATGGGTTGCTGAAACTAAACAAGGTGTATTCTTGGTACTAAATACATTTATAAACAAGGGTTGAAACAAGAGTACAGTAATTAAGACCTTGCCTTGCAAGCGGCTGACCCAGGTTTGATCCCTAGCATCCCATATGGTTCCCTGAGCCTAATAGGAATGATCCCTGAGTGTAAATCCAGAAGTAAGCCCTAATTATTGCTGGATGTGGCCACACCCAAAGCAAAACAAAACTCCCAAAATCCATTTATAGACACATAGGAAACCCTACAGGTAATATGTCAAAACCCAAAGATTTTGCATAATCACTAATTCTTCTGATCAGCCCTTTATGGCACTATCATGATGTTGGTGCAATATTTATTTCCATTTTACAAATGAGTAAACTGAGGCACTGAAAAATTAGAAAATAAATGGAAATTGATATCAGGCATTTTTTCCTCTGTAGAGAAATGGAATTTGACACTAAGCATACTTAACTACTAAAACTACATTATACTGTCTATTCCTAGATATAAGAAATTCTGTACATATGTTTAAGTTTAAGATGAAATAATTTACTTGACAATTAACCTTCTTCACTAAACTAGTATATACCTCACTGGGAAATCATTAACTTGGCCCTTGTATTGTTGAACTTTATTACAATAATAGCAGCTAGCACTTACTGAGGATTTGCTATATGCCAGATCCTGGTAAGTGATTTCCTGTGTGGTTTATCTCTCTAGCAACCTGATGAGGACAGAAAGAAAATCCTGGCTCATATATAATAAAATATTAAGTAACTGAAGAGCTTGGTTTTTAAATCGAAGCTGTCTAAATCCATGATTATACCACAACAATATACTACTTCCCTATCTATTTTTTTTCCTTATTCTAGACTGTATATTCTGTGAAGAAATTATGCCCTAGACTTGCTTATTTATAATACTTTGAATGTCTAGATGGTAATCAATATTTAAAAATTCTTTCTTGGTTGATGGACACAACTAGAATTTCACAGAATTCAATATGGAATACAGTAGAAAGACATTGAGTTGCCTCAGTATTTTGTCTTTTATAAGTTTATCTTAAAGTCATTCCATTTTTGCTACCTTATTTGTAGCAGAAAAATATTATAAGGGAATGTTTAAAGATTAAGGAAAATAATACCTAAAAATATTTACAGTAGTGCCTATAACAGAGTAAATATAAGAAAATGCTAGCTTTTTTGCTTCTATTTTTGCTATGTTGACAGTGACTCATTTTAGTATACAATTTTATAAAAATTGCTTGTATTTGGTTCAGAAATTGCTGCAATTTGTAGAATTTAGTTTAATATCTCTTCTTGATTTTTCTTAAGGTCAACTAAACTTGTTATTTATTCTAAATTAAAGAAATAATTCTTTTCTGAACTACTGAAATAATTCTGTCTCTGAGGTTTATCAAACTAGTCATGATGAATAAACAGGAGACATAAATGATAGGAAGAAAAAATGGTTCCTCAAAGATAGCTGTATCCTAATCCTCAAATATGTAACTTGACATTGATAAAGTAGAATTGGACAGCTAATTAGCTGACCTTAAAATAAGGAGGTTTTGGGGGCTGAAGAGATAGTATGGAGATAAGGCATTTGCCTTGCATGCAGAAGGACAGTGGTTCGAATCCTGGCATCCCATATGGTCCCCAGAGCCTGCCAGGAGCGATTTCTGAGTGTAGAGCCAGGAGGAACCCCTGAGCTGACCCAAAAAACAAAAACAAAAAAAAAAAGAAAAAGGTTTTGTAGGCCTACTTCATTGAGCCCAAAGTGTTCACAAGAACTCAGAACTGGAAAAGAGAATGAAGGGAGAAGCAGAGAGGAGGTATGAGACAGACTCAGTCCAAGTTTGCTGACTGAAAATGGAAGAGTAAGGTTCTGAGCCAAGAAATACAGGCAGCCTCTGAGAGCTGGAGAAGGCAAAAACCAAACCAAACCAAACCAAACCAAACCAAACCAAACCAAAAAATATCAGATTCTCTCCTAGAGTCTCAGGGGGAACTTAGCCTTGTTGACTTCTCTTTTCTTTTTTTGTAACTCACAGTGCTTGCCTGCCCACTGTGTGTTTGTATGTCAGGGTGTTTGTATGGCACCAGTTGGCCCAGGTTCTTTTTTTTTTTTTTAGTCCCAAATTTTTTTTGTTTTGTTTTGCATTTTTTCTTTATTTAAACATTTTGATTACAAATATGATTGTGAGTAGGTTTCAGTCATGTAAAGAACATCCCCCTTCACCAGTGAAACATTCCCACCACCAATGTCCCAAATCTCCCCCCATCCCATCCACCCCCCCCCACCTGTACTCTATCTAGACAGGCTTTCCAGTTCCCTCATTCATTCACATGATTATGGTAGTTCTCAGTGTAGTTATTTCTATAACTGAACTCACCACTCTTTGTGGTGAGCTTCATGAAGTGAGCTGGAAGTTACAGCCCTCCTCTCATTGACTCTGCAAAGATGACTTTTATTTTTCTTAAAACCCACAGATGAATGAGACTATTCTGCGTCTCTCTCTCTCTCCCTCTGACTTATTTTACTCAGCATAATAGACTCCATGTACATCCATGTATAGAAAAATTTCATGACTTCATCTTTCCTGATGGCTGCATAATATTCCACTGTGTATATGTACCACATTTTCTTTAGCCATTTGTCTGTTGAAGGGCATCTTGGTTGTTTTCAGAGCCTGGCTATTGTGAATAGTGCTACAATAAATATAGGTGTGAGGAAGGGGTTTTTGTATTGTATTCTTGTGTTCCTAGGGTATATCCCTAGGAGTGGAATAGCTGAGTCAAATGGGAGCTCAATTTCCAGTTTTTGGAGGAATCTCCATATCGCTTTCCAAGAGGTTGGACTAGACGGCATTCCCACCAGCAGTGGATAAGAGTTCCTTTCTCTCCACATCCCTGCCAGCACTGATTGTTCTCATTCTTTGTGATGTGTGCCAATCTCTGTGGTGGGAGATGGTATCTCATTGTTTTGATTTGCATCTCCCTGATGATCAGTGATGAGGAGCATTTTTTCATGTGCCTTTTGGCCATTTGTATTTCTTTTTTATCAAAGTGTCTGTTCATTTCTTTTCCCCATTTTTTGATGGGATTAGATGTTTTTTTCTTGTAAAGTTCTGTCAGTGCCCTGTATATTGTGGATATTAGCCCTTTATCTGATGGGTATTGGGTGAATGGTTTCTCCTACACGATGGGTGGCTCTTGTATCCTGGGCACTATTTCTTTTGAGGTGCAGAAACTTCTAAGCTTAATGTATTCCCATCTGTTTATCTCTGCTTCCACTTGTTTGGAAAGTGCAGTTTCCTCCTTGAAGATGCCTTTAGTCTCAATGTCATGGAGTGTTTTACCTACGTGTTGTTCTACATACCTTATGGTATCAGGTCTGATATCAAGGTCTTTAATCCATTTGGATTTTACCTTCATACATGATGTTAACTGGGGGTCTATGTTTGCTTTTTTGCAAGTGACTAACCATTTCTGCCAGCACCACTATTTGCAGATTACATGATTACTTAGAAAACCCTAAAGACTCTACCAAAAAGCTTCTAGAAACAATAAGCTCATATAGCAAGGTCGCAGGCTACAAAATTAACACACAGAAATCAATGGCCTTTTTATACACCAATAATGATAGGGAAGAGATGGAAGTCCAGAAGGCACTCCCATTCACATTAGTGCCACACAAACTCAAATATCTTGGAGTCAACTTGACCAAAGACGTGAAGGACCTATACAAAGAAAACTATAAAGCCCTGCTCCAAGAAATAAGAGAGGAACATGGAAATGGAAACACATACCCTGCTAATGGATTGGCAGGATTAACATCATTAAAATGGCAATACTCCCCAAAGCATTGTACAGATTTAATGCGATCCCTCTAAAGATACCCATGATATTCTTCAAAGAAATGGATCAAACACTTATGAAGTTCATCTGGTACAATAAACACCCTCAAATAGCTAAAGCACTCCTAGGGAAAAGGAAAATGGGAGACATTACTTTCCCCAACTTTAAAGTGTACTACAAAGCAATAGTTATCAAAACAGCATGGTACTAGAATAAAGACAGACCCTCAGATCAGTGGAATAGGCTTGAATTCTCAGACAATGTTCCCCAAACATACAATCACCTAATTTTTGACAAGGGAGCAAGAAATCTTAAGTGGAGCAGAGAAAACCTCTTCAACTTTTCTTTTTTGACTTACAGTATATATGTTTATTTGATCTAGTCTTTAGAACTGGAAGAAAATTAATTTCTATTGTTTAAATAACTAAGTGTGTGGTTAAACTAAAACTAGATGATAGTGATGCCACAATTTTGGAGTGCAAAATCAAATATATTTAGTTTCAAATCAAATATGTTTTGGTTACAACTGATTATAAATGCTAATAATGAAATCAAAATTCTCTTGAATTTGGATAGAGAAGGTTGCATAGAGATCTTTAAAGATTGATGATTGGGTGGAGAAGCCAACTGCTTGCAATATAGTAAAATTTATCATCATAGATTTATTTCTAAGATTTATCTGTTTCGATACAAGGAATAAATTTTCTCTGTAATTCCTACTTTAGTCATTAGAAATGTTCTTCTGTTCCATCAGGGAAAAATAAGGAAAGAATTTAATTTACAACAAAGAAGATACTTTTTAGTTTTTTTTGGTTTGCTTTTAGTTTTTGGGCCACACCCGGTGGTGCTTATGCAATCAGAAATTGTTCCTAGCTTGGGGTAGTATATGACACGCTGAGGGAACAAACCATGGTCCATCCTAGGTCAGCTGCTTGCTAGGCAAATGCCCTACCACTGTGTCACTGCTCCTGCACCAGAAAAGATTTCTGTTTGGACAAAGAGAAGGCTGTTCTGGGTGAGAAGAATTCTCTTCTGTAATCAGGGCCTTCTCTGATCCTGAGAAGGTATTTGCTTGTTTGTTTAGTTTTTGGGCCACACCTCATGTTGCTCAGGGCTTACTCCTGGCTCTGTGCCTAGGGGTTGCACCCTGTAGTACTTAGGGGACCATATGCAGTGCTGGATGTTTGAAGTAGGGTTAGTTGTCTGCAAGCCTTACCACTGAGATCTTTCTCTACCCCAAGAGAAAAGTGTTTTTGTCAGATCAAAGCCTCAAATATTTATTTAGCTAATTATTAGTAATAGCAGACTCTCAAATTCCTCCATCTTACCGAACTTAACTACTTTTAAAAAACCTGAAACTTTGACAAATCATATTGTGTCTCTTTCACAGTATCATAGATTACTCACTGTTAAAGTTACCCTAGTTCATCTCCACTCTTCCTGCATCTTTATGCTCTTCTCTGCCTGTTCAGTGCAACTAATTTCCTTCAAGCTTTTACAACCTTCTATTTTCTAACTATATAGTGCTTTCTATTGCATATTATTCTTATATATTTGAAAGCCATTTGTTATCATTTCCAGTTTCTCTTTTGAGAAGCTAGAGGAGTTCATTATATTAGTCTCTACTGTTGATTATGCTTGAAATATCTTGTAATAAAAAGTAAAAACAATCTATAGAGCCTCTCTCAATTTTCAGGTATTTTTTTCTTCCTCAGCATTTTATGATTGGTTTGCATTTAGATATTCTTTTGATTGTAGAAGGATGATATAGAAGAAAAAAATATAATACTAAGTCAAAAGGCTCACAGTCTTATTCCAAATTAATACATATTATTCAAAATAAAACCTCCACTGCTACTTAGTAAAGAGAAGCATGGATAATTCAAATCACTGGCTAATTGTTTATATAATCCTTGAAATGTTTCCTTCAATGTTATCAATACACAATTCCTTACTTGCACAATTCTGGCAAGAAATGATTGAGGTACAAGGTTTTATGAAAATCACATTTAATAATAAAGAGAAAGTTAGAGTCAATAGTAAAACTTACTATTGCTTGTTTATAACTATAAAGTAATAACACAAAATGTTAATTAATTTCTAATTCTCTATTCTATTATTTAGATTTCATGAAGGTTGATTGGATTTGATCCATCATTTTACGGAAAATTAATTATTTCAAATACATGCACCACTTTATGCAACCTGCCTGATTTGCATTGAGGAAAATTCAGCAGAAGTAATTGAGGCACAAGCAAATACTGGCACTGACTGAACTCAATTTTCATTCCAAATTTCTGCAAAATCCCAAGGCACAACAATATCAGATGCAAGGGGGAAAACAAACAAAAGCAATGTGAAAAGGGAACATGAAGAGAGAATATTACAAGAATCAGAGAACAAAGGGATTGCAAAACTATTTTAGTGCCATAGATGAGCAGTGAGGGCTTCATTCAGGCAAGGTGGAATAAGATATCATATGGCATCCTGACAATTGATGTCTTCATTTAAATGTAAGAATTTACATTCTAATTAGAAAGAATTTACATCTTAATCAGAGGCAGCTGTATTATCTTGTTACTGTTTTTTTCAAAGGTAATGAACTAAAGTACTGCTGTGCTTTTTCAACCAGAAACGAAATAGACAGCATCCAGTGTTATTTTATAGCTTACCTGCTGTAAGCTGTTATTAATATTTTCAAAGATTAAATTTCTCACTAAAATCCTTTAAAAATGAAAATTATATTTGACATCACTAGACTAGTATGATAAGACTTATTTCAAGTATTAAAACAAATCCTTTGCTAACTTGTATTTTAAATGTAGTTATTTATCAGGCTAATAGAAGCCTCTTGTGATTTATTAATATAATATTGTTTTCATTTGGGAGAATGAAGAAAAACTACAAGGAAAGATATGTATCTTACTCTGGTGAAATTCTGTTGTCCTTAAACTGACATTTGTCTATAAGAAATTATCTAATAAATAAAAACTTTATAAAGTCCATTGATATTGTATTTTTTTCTTATATTTAACAAGAAAAGGTAACATTCAAACAGAATAGTTATTTTGCTAGTCTTATGCTACTTTGTTATTATAACATTAATCATGTTAAAAATTTAATGCTTCACATATGCAATTCTGGTATTTTTTTAGGATTGTCATAGTAAAATGAAAGAATAGAACACATTCAAATCTATACTGTTCTATTCTTAGTTTTCACAATGATGATGATCTGGTCTAGATGTAGGGAGCTGTAGGAATCTTTAAAATCAAGTCCATCATTCATATGAGAATCAGCGTGAGCTCAGTGACCCATGGTTTAGAAGAAATTGGGCTTGGCTTAAAAAAATCAAGCAGGAGAAAATTACAAGTGTTAATAAAAATGTAAAATGCCACCTCTGTCCCTAGCACTATACATCTTTAGGTTACTGATACTCATTTTCATCAGCTGCAATCATTCATATGAAGTTATAGTGTGGATCAGTTTTTAATTTCTGTTTATAACTTAATTCATTAGGTAACCTAATTTTT
This sequence comes from Suncus etruscus, assembly GCF_024139225.1. Classification (NCBI taxonomy): domain Eukaryota; kingdom Metazoa; phylum Chordata; class Mammalia; order Eulipotyphla; family Soricidae; genus Suncus; species Suncus etruscus. The sequence goes on along the minus strand of NC_064856.1, from coordinate 81,806,004 downwards.
GAACTGAAGAGAAAGGAAATAATTATAAACAAAAAACTATACTAGTCTATCAAGCAAATCACTAGCACATTAATTTGATCAAGGTATTTTTTGTTAGAGTATAGCCTAAAATAATTAATGTAATTTTTTCATCACCATACTAACTTTCTATATCCATACACATATACAAGAAAAATAAACCACCTACTTATGCTCTATATTTTAAGAAGAGATTAGTTCCAGGCACATAAAAATAATGAAATTACTTTTAAGGTGGCATTTTTCATATCTTAGGCTACAGTGATGACAAAGAGAAGATAATTATTAGTTCATTGGTGTTTTTTCTTGTATTCCCACTAAAGACAATTTATAGAGGAAATAATTCAGATGGGTCTGACTGAATTACTGACTGTGAAAGATGGCTTTATACTGCTGTCAGAAACCATCAGCGCACTTTTGAAAGGTTTATTTGTCTATGACTCTTCACTGTATGATTTGTTATGAGGGCACCTAACAGTTATCCAATAGTATACATTGTGTGTTCATTTTTGAAAATATCCCTAACACTTAAACTTTTTGTATGGAAGAACAACTAATTTTTAAGAATGTAAATGTTTATATGTTTTAAGAGTACAACGTTACCATACTGCCCCCACCAAAGACCCAAGATCACTCCACTACAGTGTCAGCACCCTTTCAGTCCATTCCTCCTACCCAAACAAAGTTTTGATTATCTCCACACTTTATAGAACCTATTTGATTTTTCACGAAGGATATTTATAAAAAAAAGTACATTTCATTATTATATTAATGTGTCTTCTAGTATAGCAGACTTTTTATACTGAGCTATAGCTACCTTCACTAGTTTCCTATTTGGCTCCATATTCAAAAATATTCACATACAATCTAAAGTGTGTAATAAAACATAATCTGTGACTCCAATTGGTTTAAAGCTTGTTTCCCTTATGACTTTGGGGCTTGGCTTATCGCAGCTGCTTCCAAAGGAGCATTCATGCTTATAAGTCTCCCTTGCTCCAATATAATTTCTTCTTAATTATACTAACAATTTAAAGGCTAGGTTTGAAGTTCAGCTATTATACTCTAAGCTCTGCAGTTACCTGGCTCAAACCACATATGAATCTGAATTCTGTGATCTCCCCAACTACCTAGATCTTATTTTTCTCAGTGTAAAATGAAGAAGTTTAAAAGGATCATTTCAGTGGTCTCTTCTCTTCTACAATTAATGATTCCATTCTTATTTATCTTATCTATTCATCATGGCTAAGTTATATCATGCCTACTAACTTAACATTTTTTCTTCAACTCCAGCATGAATGCAATTTTGCATTTTTCAAATCCTGCTCATTTTTTCTCATCTAATTCTTCTTAGATCATTCTTTCCTTTTTGCAGTGATGCGGACTAAAAAAGGCCAAGGTGCATTACCATTGAGTAACATCTTTTGTTTATTTGTTTGTTTTTTTGGGTCAGACCCAGCAGCACTCAGGGGTTACTCCTGGCTCTATGCTCAGAAATCACTCCTGGCAGGCTTGTGGGGCCATATAAGATGCCAGGATTCATACCACAGTCCATCTGCATGCAAGCCAAACGCCTTACCTCCATGCTATCTCTTCGGCCCTGAGCAACAAACATCTTTGGCCCTAATCCTGCACCATTTCAACCTTTACCTCCTCCACAATAATGATCACTAATACTGATTAAAAAGAATTACCCCTTTCTCTAAATCACATGATTAACATATATTAGAAGTAATTTTTTTTTTAAATCAGGTAATATTCCTAGGAGCTAGGGACACAAGGAATAAGACAAACTCCCTAGGAGTAGTGTAGCTGGATCATATGGGAGCTCAATTTCCAGTTTGTTTGTTTTTTTTTAGAAATTTCCATAGAGGGCATTTCCACCAGTGGTGACTGAGAGTTCCTTTCTCTCCACATCCCCACCAGCACTTATTGTTCTTATTCTTTGTAATGTGTGCCTGTCTCTGTGGTATAAGATGTTACCTCATTGTTGTTTTGATTTGCATTTCCCTGATCATTAGTGATGTGAAGTATTTTTTTTATATGTCTTTGGCCATTTGTAGTTCTTCTTTGAGAAATTATTCATTTCTTCTCCCCATTTTCTGATGGGGTTAGATATTTTTTTCTTGTTAAGTTCTGTGAGTACCTTGTATATTTTCAATATTAGCCCCTTGTCTGATGAGTATTCGGTGAATAGTTTTGTCCATTCTGTGGGTGGCCTTCCTTTGTATTGTAGACACTATTTCCTTTGAGGTGCAGAAGCTTTTCAGTTTAATGTAGTCCCATTTGTTGATCTCTGCTTCCACTTGTTTGGACAGTGGTGTTTCCTCCTTCAAGATGCCTTTAGTCTCAATGTCATGGAGTGTTTTACCTATGTGTTGCTCTATATATCTTATGGATTCAGGTCTGATATCAAGGTCTTTAATCCACTTGGATTAGACGTTTGTGTTAGATGGAGGTCTGATTTCGCTTTTTTGCAATGTGGCTGACCAGTTATCCCAACACCATTTGTTGAAGAGGCCTTCCTTGCTCCATTTTTCATTTCTTGCTCCTTTATCAAAGATTAATTGATTATGTTTGGGGAACATTTTCTAAATATTCAAATCTATTCCATTGATCTGAGGGTATGTCATGCTGTTTTAATAACTATTTCTTTGTAATATATATCTATATCTATATATCTATATCTATATCTATATATATATATTTTTTTGGTTTTTGGGTCATACCAGGCAGTGCTCAGGGGTTACTCCTGGCTCTAGGCTTAGAAATCGCCCCTGGTAGGCACAGGGGACCATATAGGATGCCGGGATTTGAACCATCGTCCTTCTGCATGAAAGGCAAACACCTTACCTCCATGCTATCTCTCTGGCCCCTGTAATATAATTTAAAGTTGGGAAAAGTGATGCCTCCCATATTCTTTTTCCTAATGGTTACTCTAGCTATTTGTGGTTCTTTATTGTTCCAAATAAATCCAAATGAATGGAAAAAAACACAATTCTAAAATGTCTTCTGCACATCTATATTCATTGCAGCACTATTTTCAATAGCCAGAATCTGGAAACAACCTAGATACCCAACAGAAGATGAGTGGCTAAAGAAACTGTGGAACATCTACACAATGGAATACTATGCAGCTGTCAGAAGAGATGATGTCATGGAATTTTCCTATACATGGAAACTATTTGCCTAGTAAAATAAGTCAGAGTGAGAGAGGCAGATACAGAATAATCTCATTCATTTATGGGTTTTAAGAAAAATATAATACCCAGAGACAGCAAAGATGAGGGCAGAAAGGACTAGCTCATGATATGAAGCTTACCACAAAGGGTAGTGAGTGCAGTTAGAGAAATAACTACACTAAAAACTACCATAATAATGGTAATGAAGTACAATACCTGTCTTGAATACAGGCTGGGAGTGGGGAGGTGGTAGTGCTAATGTTGCACAAGCAAAGGGGGCTGTTCTTTTATGACTGAGGCCTAACTGCAAACATGTTTGTAATTTTGAAGAATAAAAATTTTAAAACAAACAAACAAACAAACAATGAAAAGACAAACATGGGCCCATTAATAAAAGAGCTTGTGATACTGTGAGTATAACATAGAAGATACTAGTAACTGTGACATGAGTAGGTGGAGCCTGATCCTGTCGCAAGCTTTCCAAAGCGGCTGCAGTCCAAAATCTGCAGGTGTTGGTGGTGGGACAAAACAATCCCATCCCGAAATCTGCAGAAGCCACATCAATGCAGGTGAGCTGGTCATGCCCATGAAGGGCAGAGGCATAGGAGCCTGGCCATTGCATATCTCCTCCTCAATGATCACCAGCACAACACACAGAAAACATAACACTACAAACGTGACAATGGGGAGACTATGGAAGCCAACCCCATGCATAAAGAATGATGATGGCAGCTCTGATGACCCCAAAAGTGCCAATCACTTATTTTGCCTCTCAGATAAGGAGTTTAGAGAAGAAATATGGAGGATGTTCAGAGAACTCAAAGAAAGCACGGATCAAGCTGAACGAACCATAAATAAGAATTAAGAGGATATGAAATAGACATGAGAAAACTCCAAACTGAAATAACAGATCTGAAAAACTTGGTAGTAAAATGAAAACCTCACTGGAAAGCTTCTCCAACAGAGTAACTGCAGCTGATGACCAACCGAATCAGTGAGCTAGAATATAAGATGCATAACAACTCCATACAATAGAAGAGATTGGAAAAGAGCCTTAAAGCAAAAGATCAGACAATGGAAAAAATCCTCAAAGAATGTGAACAGATGAAAAAATAAAAGTCAACAGAAACAACATAATAATCATTGGAGTCCCAGAGATCCAGGAAGAAAATCCCTATGAAGAATCAATATTCAAGGATATCCTTGTAGGAAACTCCTGGAGTTAAAGAGTGCATGCAATCAAATCCTATATGCCTAAAGAGTACCAGCTAAAAGAGATCTGAAGAAAAGCACCCCAAGATACATTTTAGTCACAATGAGAAATCCCATAGGAATAGAATACTGAAAGCAGCAAGATCAAAAAGAGAAATTACATTCAAAGGAGCATCTTTAAGATTTACAGCAGATCTGTCACAAGAAACCCTCAAGGCCAGAAAGCAGTGGTGGGATGTAGTGACAAAACTGAATGAAATGAATGCTTTGCCTAGGACCCAGCCAAACTCACATTCAGGTTTGAAGGAAGTATACATAGCTTCATGGATAAACAGCAGCTCAGAAACTTTACAGACTCAAAACCAGCCTTAAAACAAAACCTGAAAGGTCTACTTTAAAACAAGACAGACCAATAGACACACCAAACTCCTACACAAGACGACACTAAATCCCATGACAATTATCTCTCTCAATGTCAATGGACTAAATGCACCAGTTAAGAGACACAGAGTGGCAAAATGAATCAAAAAGCTGAATCTAACATTTTGCTGCCTACAAGAAACAAATCTGAATAATCAGAACGAACATTGACTCAAAGATGCAGTAAAGATACGTTAAAGTTGAATACCTGAAAATCAGAAACCATTAATAAAAACAAAATAATTATGAGATGTTATATATTTCCTAGTCTTCATTGTCAACAAAATATATGTATGCACATATATATGTACGTATACATATTGTATATGCAGATCTTAAGCTACAACAATGGTCTCGGGCAGTGAATGAATTCTATAACACACAAGAAAACTACATCCAGTCTTCTACTGGCATTCTCTCCTTAGAAGCACGTCCTGTTCATCCTTAAGTCTTAAAGCTCAATTGAGATAGACTTCAGTAAAAAGAAACAGATTTACAACATATCATATCTAACTCCAATACAAAGACAAGTGATGAATGAAGAATTCTTCAAAATTTAAACATTTAAATACCCATGGATATTCAACAGGAGAACTTTTATCTTATGAATAATAAAGGACAACATTGGTGGTGGGAATACCCCTGATTCAATGTCACTATGTACCTAAAATATTACAGTGAAAGATTTGTAATCCACTTAGGTCAAAATAAAAATTATTAAAAAAAAGAAATATTGATATTGTAACAACTGGAAAAGGGAAGTACTGCATTTTTTTTTTTGGAGCCTAAATTTAGGTCAGTTTAAGTCACCAAATTTAGCAAAATTTTGTACTGCAGCAATAGGTAACTAATACAGAATTAGTCATGTATTATTTTTATAATTTAAAAAATAAAGGATCAATGATTAAAGAGATTGTATGGTAAAAGGCATGATTTCCATGAAAAACTTTGGGTTCAAGCACACATACATGGACACACACACACAGATAAGAGAATCAAAGGCAGGTTGTCTGCATGTGAAAAGTCCTAAGTGCAAACCACAGCATGCCACTCACTGGCATCTAGTATAGTCCTTGAGCACTGCCAGTGTTCAGGCACACTGAATTGTTCAGGTCCTTCCCTCTGGATTGCACCAGAAATGGCCTCAAATCCCTTTCCCCAAACCTGAAAAACCCCAGCGCTGCTGAGGATAGCCTTTATACCAAAACAACAACAACAGAGCTTGAACAATTCTTATGTAATTGTATGAATCATGTACAATATTATAAAATAATATACATTCAGGGGAGAATTAAGAGAAGGCCATGAAATTTTATACACCAATGACAAAGATGATTCAACATTCATTGTATATATAAACTTATTTCTGGACTGGGGCAATAGTCCCAGTAATTGTACTTTATCTGTAGAAACCCTGGGATATATGCCCAATACTGGGTCCTATCCTATAAAATATGTGGGAACATTGGGGCTGGAGAGATAGCACAGCAGTACGGCATTTTTGCCTTGCATGCGGCCAACCTGGGACAGACCTGAGTTCGATTCCTAACATTCCATATGGTCCCCAGTATGCCAGGAGCAATTTTTGAGCGCAGAGCCAGGAGTAATCCCTGATGCACAGCTGGGGTGTGGCCCCAAAACCAAAACAAACAAAAAATCCCAGTCGGGAACAACCCCTCTGCACTTGCCAAACCAAACCAAACAAAAATCTAACCTCTAAAGCTTATTTTCAATACAGTACATGAGGTAAAATAAAGTTTGGATTATTAACTGACCAGTTGACTATCAAAGTTTTTAGATAGCATTTTACTAACAGGAATGATATTTTCACAAATGTCCAAATACTCTCTACTGGGGTTGCTTTATAGAAATACATTTTCTGAGATTCTTACAAGAATACTGTAAAGCACTGTGATGTTTAAGCTTCAAAATGCTTAAAATATTTATTTTCCTTTGATAGAATAAAATAAAGGTGAGACAAACATCATTATCTTTAAGACAGAAAATATTAACTAAAGGTATACAGTTTTACTTTTGGAGACAGTTTTTAAATTAAGTTTGTGTAAAGTTTCTAAAAAGAAAGTCCCAAAATATAGATACTATAAAAGTCTAAATTCTTAGACAACAAAAATTATCTTTAAGTCATACATTATTGTATAGTAAGCAACTGTACAGCGTCCCTTAATTTAAACCAGAAATTATTTCAATAAGTGAAAACAGGAGGTTTTTTGCCTTTTGTCTGAATAAACCGCATAGGTGTTTTTAGTAGCTAAAAAAAAAAGTCCATAAAAGAGCAGGATCTGAAATGGTAGTGGTAATTTGTCTTGTGATGAATTTGTAATAAGATTGAATTAAATTACAAACAAAATGTATTTTTCAATAATCTATTGTAAGAAGAACAAATGAACAAATGTACAGATAGGTTATAAAAACAATCAGGATTTACAATATGGTTTCTATCAGATTTTGAAGTGTGCTTTAGCTTGAGCTAGAGGGATGAATAATGTTAGCACATAGGATATTTCTGAATTTTAAGGTTTTGGACAACATTAGCAGAAAGCTAATAGTATACTGTACTATTTTATATATTACTTATAATATATTATTTTTATTTGCTTTGATATATTTTGACTTTAGTTTCAAACAGGGGGTAATGGGACAGATATTACAGTTGGTAAGGTATTTACATTGTACATGGCTGACCTGGTTTTGATCCCTGGCACCACATATGGCCCCCTAAGACTTCCAGGAGTGAATTCTGACTGCAGATCCAGAAGTAAGCCCTGAGTACCAAGACATGTGAGCCCCAAAATCAAACAATCAAACAGCATGACACATTAACTTAAAAAAAAAAAGTAGAGTGTTTTTCAATCAGAAAAAATGTATATATATAATTTTTTGGTCATAATTTTTTGGTGGCACTTAGGGGTTCTCTTGGCTCTGAAATTAGAAACTGCCCCTGGCAGATTCAGGGGAACATCTGGGATGCCAGGAATTGAACCACCTTCTCTTGGGTTGGCTATGTGCAAGACAAACACCCTACTGCTATGCTATCTCTCAGGCCCCAGAAAATAAGTTCTTTTAAACAGACTATGTAAAAGCTCACTCACCTATGGGTTTTAAGAAAAATAAAATACATTTTTGCAATAATTCACAGAGACTAAAGAGAAGAGAGCTGGAAGGTCCAGCTCAAGACATGAAGCTCACCACAAAGAGTGATGAATGCAGTTAGAGAAATAACTACTTTGAGAACTATATTAACAATGTTAATGAATGAGGAAAGTAGAAAGCCTATCTAGAGCATAGGTGGGGAGTAGGGAGATTTGGAACACCAGTGATGGCAATGTTGCACTGGTCAAGGGGGGAGTGTTCTTTACATGACTGAAACCCAACAACAATCATGTTTGTAATCAAGGTGTTTAAATAAAAATATTAATAAAAATAATAAATTACCCTATGTAATTTTTTTTGTTTGTTTTTGGGCCACACCCAGCGGTGCTCAGGGGTTACTCCTGGCTGTCTGCTCAGAAATAGCTCCTGGCAGGCACGGGGGACCATATGGGACACCGGGATTCGAACCAACCACCTTTGGTCCTAGATTGGCTGCTTGCAAGGCAAACGCCGCTGTGCTATCTCTCCGGGCCCCTATGTAAATTTTTTTAAAAAGAAAAATATGTAATAAAAAAAAAACCCAGACTATGTAAAATACTGAAATAGATTGTTAACAGAGATAACACAGGCTTGCTCTGGTTCCAGAGCAATGAATAACCACCACAGTCTCAGGTACCAAGAGAAAAACAAAATGAAAAGACAAACTTTATTTTTGTGGAGTTATTTTGCATTTTTAAAAGATTTCACATTTAGGGGCCGGGCGGTGGCGCTGGAGGTAAGGTGCCTGCCTTACCTGCGCTAGCCTAGGAGACGGACCGCGGTTCGATTCCCCGGCGTCCCATATGGTCCCCCAAGCCAGGAGCGACTTCTGAGCGCATAGCCAGGAGTAACCCCTGAGCGTCACCGGGTGTGGCCCAAAAACCAAAAAAAAAAAAAAAAAAAGATTTCACATTTAGGGCCGGAGAGATAGCATGGGAGGTAAGGCGTTTGCCTTTCATGCAGGAGGTCATCGGTTCGAATCCCGGCGTCCCATATGGTCCCCCGTGCCTGCCAGGAACAATTTCTGAGCCTGGAGCCAGGAATAATCCCTGAGCACTGCCGGGTGTGACCCAAAAACCATCAAAAAAAAAAAAAAAAAGATTTCACATTTAAATAAAACGAAGTTAACAGTATGAAGTAACTGTTTCACTATCTCATAAATGAAGCAGAATGTAAATATAGAAATCATGCTAAAAGTAGTATACTCATGCTCTGAAAAACACAGGCTAACCTATCCAATCAATAACAACAATTGTTTATTTCTCACTCAGGAATCACTCCTAGCGAGCTCAGGGCACCATAAGAGATGCTTGGGATTGATAAATTAGTGGTCCCACAGGATATGTCAATAAAGAGGCTATCTAAATCTGAAAGGTGTTGGATCTTACTCAGGTCTCCTGGGGAAAGCCTGCACTAAGGGTTGTTTCACAGAAATACCAGCACATTACAGGCCTGTCTTCTTTCTCTGTTTCCTCTAGTTTAGTAAGTTTTTGACCAAGACACTGATGCAGGGCTAAAGAACAAACATAGGGTCATAGGATCTTTTGTTCGTGTCTTGTTTAACAAGTCAAGTAAACAAAGATACTGCAGGGAGAGATTATTAGATGTAACGCAAACATGTAGCCTCCAAAAAAACAATAATTGCAAATAACTTTGGTGTGCTAATTTGGTCTGAAATGCTAAATAAATATGCCAACAGCTATAATTCTTGCTTTTCTAGGCATTTTATTGGTACTCAGTGTTTTAGATAATTAATAGTCATTTCCCAATAAAAGTGTGTGTACTGGGGCCGGAGAGATAGCACAGAGGCCAACCCCTCTCCTTCCTTCCTTCCTTCCTTCCTTCCTTCCTTCCTTCCTTCCTTCCTTCCTTCCTTCCTTCCTTCCTTCCTTCCTTCCTTCCTTCCTTCCTCCCTCCCTCCCTCCCTCCCTCCCTCCCTCCCTCCCTCCCTCCCTCCCTCCTTCCTTCCTTCCTTCCTTCCTTCCTTCCTTCCTTCCTTCCTTCCTTCCTTCCTTCCTTCCTTCCTCCTCCCTCCCTCACTCCCTCCCTCCACCCTCCCTCCCCCCTCCCTACTTCCTCCCTCCCCCCTCCCTCCCTACTTCCTTCCTTCCTCCCTCCCTCCCCTTCCTTCCCTCCCTCCCTCCCTCCTTCCTTCCTTCTTTCCTTCCCTCCCTCCTTTTTTTTTTTTTTTTTGTTTTTTGGGCCACACCCGGTGACACTCAGGGATAACTCCTGGCTATGCACTCACAAATCACTCCTGGCTTGGGGGAACATATGGAATGCTGGGGGATCGAACCGTGGTCTGTTCTAGGCTAGGGCGAGCAAGGCAGACGCCTTACCACTTGTGCCACCGCTCCGGCCCCAAGGGTTTTCATTTTCCTTTTTGAGATATTTTCCATTTTTTTCCATATATTTTATTTTATGTGTGTTTGCATGCACAGGTGTTATTCCTGGCTTTGTGCTCAGGGATTACTATTTTGGGTGCCTGGAGAACCAAATAGGATGCCAAGGATTGTACCTGGGTTGACTGCTTATGAGTAAAATGCTCTACTATATGTACGATAGTTCCAGTCCCTATTTTACATAATTTATTTTAAAGTTCACATCCATCAAGTATGGCTAGTGGAGTCCTTATTAAAGTGGCACCTGTGTTTTTCTTTTTTTCAAGTTCCTATCTATTTTTGTTTTTTAGTTCTAAATCTTTTAAAATCTTAAATCTACTTTTTGTGTCATATTCTTAGAATAATCTGAAAATTAACTCCTCCTTTTCCTTTATTATTGGGGGGTGATACTTATAAAAACAATTATCTGGGTACTTGCTTTATAAAGAAGACAAAGAAAAGAAATAGTTATAGGTATATAGTAAATAAAGACACACACACAAATATGACTATTTCTACATCTGTTTATGTATATGCACAAGTGTGGTGTATATATAAGAGCATCTGTATTCATTTGTTCTAAAATTGTATCTTTTAAATGTCAAGTCCTAGTTTCTAGAAAGAATAGTCTTAAAAAATGTTCTCTCGTTGATTGTCAAATGATTACATATCTTTTTTAACCTTTTTAAATCTTTTGCACACCCAGAGCATTATCAGGTGTTACTCCTGGCTCTGTGCTAAGAAGTCACTCCTGGCAGGCTTGGGGACCATACAGGATGCTGGGATTAGAACCACCATCCTTCTGCATGCAAGGCAAATGCTCTACCTCCAGGCTATCTCTCCAGCCCCATCTTTTTTTTTTTTTTTTTAATCTTAAATCCCTTTTATCTAGCTTAAGTTTTATAAAACACTGGTCTTTTTTTGGGTGGGGGGGGTCACACCTGGTGGCACTCAGGAGTTACTTCCAGCTCTGTGCTCAGAAGTTGCTCTTGGCAGGCTGGGGGAACATATGAGATGTTGGGATTTGAACTGGGGTCCATCCTTGCATGCAAGACAAACTCCTTTACCATTTTGCTATTACTCTGATCCTCAATACACTGATCTTTTAAAACAATTTTTTCAGAGCTGGAGATGTCTATGGCAATCAAGTCACCACTCCATTTTATTTCTTTACCTGTTTTAGTCAGCTATAGAAAACCAGAGAGGCCCACCAAACAAACATGGAGCAGCTGTGCTAAAAGTCCTACCTTCACCTAAGGGTCAGCTGTCAGCCCTGTGGTTTCCAGAAGTGACAACCCTCCCTGCCTAGAGATCTTTCTCTCAGTAAATTGAGAGTGAAGTGGACAAGATGCATCCCTGGACTAAAAAAGGGAACCAAGGTAAAGTAGCTCAAAACCCACAATGAGTAATGGGTGAAGATTATAATCCTGAGGAATCAATCAGTAATAACACCTTATATAATTATTCTGAAAAAATTCAGAATGAAAATGCTTAGAAAATATAGTAGACTCAAAGGAACAACTGATCAGACTGCCAATAAAAACAAGCATATATGAACAGAAATGAGAAAACTACAAACAGAAATGATGTAAGTGAAAAATTTGGTAGGAAAAGTGAAAAACTTACTTGAAGGCCTCACATTCAGAGTACATGCTTCTGAAAACAGAATTAATGAGCTTCACATGAAGTGAAAAAAATCTCCAGATAATAGCAGAGAAGAGAACAAAGTCTCAAAATATATGAACAGATGACAAGACAATTTTGGAATGAGAAAGAGGAACAACATAAGAATGATCAAGGTGCCAAAGAAGCAAGTAGATAACTTCTATAAAGAAGCAAGAGCACAGAGCCGAAGATAGCACAGCAGTAGAGCATTTGCCGTGCATGCAGCAGATCCAGGACAGAACTGGGTTCGTTTCCCAGCATCCCATATGATCCTGAGCCTGCCAGCAGTGATTTCTGAGTGCAGAGCCAGGAGTAACCCTTGAGCGCCGCTGGGTGTGGCCCCAAAACTAAAAAATAAACAAGTAAAAATAAAAGATAAAAGAAGGGCCCAGAGAGATAGCATGGAGGTAAGGCGTTTGCCTTTCATGCAGACAGTCACTGGTTCAAATCCTGGCATCCCATAGGGTCCCCCGAGCCTGCCAGGAGCGATTTCTGAGCATGGAGCCAGGAGTAACCCCTGAGCACTGCCGGGTGTGACCCAAAAACCAAAAAAAAAAAAAAAAAAAAAAAAAAAAGAAAAAAAAATAAGCAAGAGTAAAAGACTTCATTACTGAGAAGTTTCCAGAGCTGAAAAGCACATGAACATGCAGCAAGATCTAGGAAGCTTTAAAGGTACTAGCTAAAAGAGATCCAAACAAAAGATTCCAAAAGATCCTAATTAGAATGACAAAAAAACATAGAGTATATTGAACAGCTATATCAAAGGACATTACCCACAAAAGGGGCGAGATACAAAATCACCATGCAAATATTCATTGCTTTCCTATATATAGATAATGAAAGAAATATTTAAAAAAATCCCATTCAAACTGTCTCAGAAAATCAGTTACCTTGGATCAGTTTAAAGATAAAGACCTATTTCTATGACTTCAAGAAATAAAAGGGGACACAAAAATATGGAAATGCATCTCCTGCTCATGGAATGATTGAACTGATACTATTAAAATGGTTTCATGGAGTATATTATTAAATTATACTCCAAAAATACTCCAAAGCATTGCATATACTTAATGCAGTATCTATAGAAAAACCCAAGACATTTTTTCAAAAAAATAAATCAAACACTCTTGAACTTCATATGGAACAATCAACTCAGTAATACCATTATTGGGAATACACACTAAAGGCTCAAAATCACAATACAAAAAAGGGATCAGGACTTATATGTCCTTTGCAGCACTATTTACAACAGCCAAAATCTGAAAACTACCTATGTGTCCTAGAACAAACAAGTGGGTAAAGTAACTATGATACATTTACACCATGGACTACTATGCAGTCACCAGGAAGAATGAAGTCATGAAGTTTGCTTGTATATGGATAGACATGGAGAGTATTATAAGTGAAATCAGCCAGAGGCAGAGGTACAGACATAGAGTGATTACACTAATTTGTGTAATATTAAAAAATAGTATGAGAATAATACCTAAAGAAGATAGAATTGAGGACCAGGAGGACTGGTCGATGGTAGGAAGCTTACCAGAAAGAAAGGCAGCAATGAAATTAGTACAGAGAAAGGACCATTATGACAATGATACTTATAGGTTATCACTCTAGACAAGAGCTGGTGATGAAAGGAGGTAAAGTGATAGATTTGATACTTTTTCAGTAACAGTATTCCAAATTACAGTGTCTAAAAGTAAAAAGTGGCAAGGAAAGAGGGAGAGAGAGAAAGAGAGAGAGAAGAGAGAAGAGAGGTTTCTACCAGTGGCAGACTGGGCTGAGTGGGGTGGCTAGAAAACTGAGGAAACTGTACACTGATGAAGGGATGGACGGGTGTTGGAACACTGACTGAAGTCAATAAAAAATAATTAAAAGAAAAATAATAAAGCAAAAAAAAATAAAGTGGAGGAAAGTCTCTTTAACAAGTATAATTGGTAAAAATTCCAAAAATTAATTCAAACTTCATTCTAATGCCATGAAAAGCTAATAATGGATTTAAGTCACTATTTGACTTGAATCCATAAAGTACATAGTATAAAAAAGTAAGCCAAATTCTCCAAGACCTTATAGCTAAAGGCATCTTCAAGGATAAAACACTACTAACAACCTTGCTGCAAAGCTAACCTAATAGGACTACTTTAAATGAAGAAGCGTCTGCATATCAAATAAAACAATGACAACCTATTTGTCCAAGAATAGATAACTGGATAAAAAAATAATGGTACACAATGGAATATTAGGAGACCATAAGAAAAGATAGTCATGCAATTTACCACATGGATAAACTCAGGAGAGTATTATGCTGAGTGAAGAAGTTTAGTCAGGAGAAAAATTTACACAGAATTATCTCTTTATATTTAGGATATAAAAAACATAATGATGGAATAACAAATTTTAAAGAGAATGGAAATAATAATATAAGAATCGGTATTCAGTAGAAAAAATGCCACTTTGGGGCTAGATAGGTCAGAAAATGGGCAATGCCTATATTAGACAGATGTGTTCAACCAGGAAGAGGTGATATTCAAAAGTGGTAAAGTGCTATGTATGAAATGCTATCAGAAATAGTACTGTAGACCATGGTGTAAAAATAAAAAAAAAAACATCTGAGTCAGACTGTGGGTGGGAAGCAAACAAAGGTGGGGAGGGCACAGGTGGACGAAAGTGGGGACTGACAAAGAGATCAGTGGTGACTAACTCAAAAAAAGAAGATTCTGTTGGGTTCATGTTCAAAGAAATACAGGAAAAAATAATTTAATTGCCCTCTGAATCTAGAAGTATAGTTATACACAGATAGAAAATGTTTATTTTTGTTCACTCCTAATACAAAAGTTAAAAAAAAGTTATGAATTAAATGGAAAGGGTTTGGAAGAATAGTTGAATTACTTAAAGTTTGCTCAAACAAACATATAGTTGAGAACAATAAATAACACAGAAAGAAAAGGGGTTTATCTAAAATAGACTTATATGACTAAAATTTATCAGTTTAATACAAATATATGTTTAAAGTTTCAAATTTAAGTATACTATGCATATTTGATACTGAATTAGACCAACTAACCACCCCCGCTACAGCTGGGAAGGATTAAACAACAGTATTCAAATCTGATTTCGATATAACAGCTGTTCAAATGCCAGGGAGTACTTTACTTGAAAATGTGACCATTTAGTTCTGTTAAATATAAACTGCAGTTCTAGCCATGTGTACATATTATTATTCTTCAAAAAGTCCTTAATTCCCCCTTCCCAGCCCCCAATATTTAGAAGAATCACTACAGAAATTCAAGTTCAATAGGTCTTTTTCTTAAACTGAATATCTTCTGGTGTAGCTTTCTGGAAAGGTGAGTGAGATAATTTCCTTTCTTCTTCATCTTTTACTTCCTGCAACATATATATATGTTGTTAATCCTTGGAGCTGGAGATATAGTACAGAGGATAGGGCACTTGCACCTAGTCTATCTGGATTCAGTCCCTCGCATTCAAGTTAGTCCTTTGAGTACTGCCAGGAGTGATTCCTGAGTGGAGCCCAGAGTGACCTGGAACATTGCAAGGTATGGCCCCCAACCTAAATAAGATGAGTAGCTCCTCATTTTGAGGGGACACTGATTTATTTAAATGGATTTGGACAGAAATAAGTCTAAACTTTTTTTTTCTGGGGAGACCTCCCAAGTGGCACTCAGGGGTTTCGGGGTCACTCAAAGATATTTTTGGCCAACTAGGTCAGTAATTCAATGCAATGGCCCAAGGATGTGGTGCTCCTCAGGTCTTGCAGTTCTGGGGATTTTCTGGACCTTATCCATAGTATTGGGGGTCCAAATGTCACACTGGACTCTCTAGTATGTTTGGGGTCCTCCAGGGTTATATATCTGGTAGTGTTCCGTGAACCTGGTTGTACATTACCAGAGTGATGTTGGCCTTTATGCAAGGCATGTGTCCTAATTCCTGTACCATTTTTCTGCCCCAAATTTAGATATTTCAAATTGTAGACAATAATTCTATCATGACTATGCAGAACATGTATTAAATCGTCTAAGTACTATTCTCAGGAAACAAAGAAATTCCCAAAATAACTACAAATATTTCATTTAATTTTCACTGATGAATTCAGATTCTGTAATTTACAGTACTGAAAAATATTTCTTTTTAAAGATGGTCTAGAGAGGTAGAACAGTGGGTATGGTGGTTGCCTTTAATGAAGTTGACCTGGTTCAATCTCTGGCATCTTATATGGTCCTCTAAGCATTATTAAAAATTATCTTTCAGTAAAGAACTAGGAATAAGTCCTGAGCACTGCTAAGTATGCCCCCAAATTTAAAAAAAAAGATAACAAAGTTAAAGTTAATGGTTTTATTTAGAAATGAAGGAAGTGGCCTGTTAATTCCATTCCTGGGGACCTGGGTAAAATATAAAATGATTTTGAAAGGATTACTGTTAATGAAGTCTCCTTTATCTACGGTCACAAGGAAAACATTACTTTCTTATTCCTTATGTTTCAGACCCTGAGAAGAAAGCTTTAATATACAGAAAATATTTTCCTTAGTAACATTTCTCAGAAAAATTTCTCCTCAGGAAGAAAAAAATTTTACCCCTATTCTTTAGAAAACCGAAAATAACAGCAAGGCATAGCTGGTATAATCATCCAACAGGAAAGGGAAGCCTAGAGAATGGTAACAGAGACAGATATTTGCTCCTCAGCATGAAAAAAATTTAGAAAAGCAAGAGGATTTCATGCCTTTCCTTTTCTTCCCTAATAAATACAGTTTTCCAATCATGTTTGTAAACTCTGTTAGGCTTTGGGGATTTGATAACCAAGATATCTGTGCTCCTCCATATTTATGGGTATGAGCCCATAAAGGGAGAAAACAAAAGTAATTTCCAATTATTAAGATGATGGCTGTGATAAAGTATGGGATATCTTAAAAGAGCATAAATGGCAAGTGTCCAAATAAGACTTTATATGGAGTATCAGATTTGCTCCAAAGGAGGCTATGACACTTAAACCTGAATCAGAAGGTAAGCAAAAGTTACGCTGGTTGAGACAAAAGTGATAAAAGGTGGGGAAGTTGTTAGATGGAGGATTTCTATCACAGGCAACAGTGTGAGTTAATATACTTTGAGGAACTAAAATTACTTAAATTTGCCACAGGAAAATTTCAGTTTTGCTCACCTGGTCCTATGCCTGCTCTTTGGCAAAGTTCAGGTGAAAGATTAATATCCACCCACCATTCTATTCAATTCCCGGATAAGTTATGGAACAAAAAGAGTCAATGCTGCTTTAGGACAAGTAGGGCAATGAAATTCAAAATGTAAAACAATGTTTGAATGCTAGGAAGAGGGGTGCAGGGAGGACAACACTGTTGGTGGGAGTGGCCCTAATTCACTGTCACTATGATCACAATAAAATTATAAAAAAAATGCAAAACAATGCTTTACTTAGTATAAAAAATACAAATATTAGGTTAATTCAGAGTCTGTCAAAGAACTTTTCAAGTTTATTATTAGAGAAGACAACAAAATTAAAAAAAAAACAACTCCTAGAGACAATAGCAATGAGGGCTGGAAAGACCGATTCACGATATGAAGCTTACCATAAAGAGTGGAGAGTTCAGTTAGAGAAATAACTACACTGACAACTATCATGACAATGTTAATGAATGAGAAAAGTAGAATGCTTGTCTCAAATACAGGCAGGGTGTGGAGGAGGAGGAGATGGAGAACATTGGTGGTAGGAATGTTGCACTGGTGAAGTGGGGTGCTCATTTTATGACTGAAACCCAACTACAAACATGTTTGTAGGGGCCAGCATGGTGGTGCAGCAGTAGGGCATATGCTTTGCACATGGCTGTCTTAGGATGAACTGTGCTCGATTCCCGGTGTCCCATCTGGTCTCCTGAGCCAGGAGTGATTTCTGAGCACGTAGCCAGGAGTAACCCCCGAGTATCACTGGGTGAGTCCAAGAAAAAAAAAAAAAAAAACCAAAAAAAAAAACCAAAAAAAAAAAAAAACCCCACAAAACCCCAAACAAAAAAAAAAAATGTTTGTAATCATGATGCTTAAAGATATTTTTAAAAAACCTCATCAACAAAAATACTATTTTTTTTTAGTTTGGATCTCAGAACTTGCAGAGCACATTATACAGTATAACTTGGCTATAATGTGTTTGACGAATTAAATACATCAATATTAGGATGAGGGAGATGAGAAAAATGCTCTATAGATATTCAAAAAATATCCCTCATAGCCTCTCAAACATTTATTTTCTTTAAGTGAACAAATAAAATAACTTCTCAATTGCAGCACTGGTTGCAGAGGGAGGCTCTACTTCTCCCTGGATCATTGCAGGGCCACTGTGAGTGTGAGGGTACAGGGTTTGGGACCACTGTAGAATCTGGGATCTATTAATACAAAAACCAGGATCACAGTATCAAGTCTTGGCTTTTCCAGTGTCCAGATTTCAAGTTACTGTTGGAAACTTCATTTTGTTGTTTCTTTATAGAATTCCTGAATAAGCTTAAAAGAAAGGTTCTATAGCTTAAAAATGTGAAGATGGGGCTGGAAGAGATAGCACAGTGGAAGGGCGTTTGCCTTGCACGCAGCCAACCAGGACTGACAGAGATTCGAATCCCAGCATCCCATATGGTTCCACATGCCTACTAGGAGCATTTCTGAGCGCAGAGCCAGGAGTGACCCTTGAGCACTGCCAGGTGTGGACCCCCCAAACAACAACAACAACAACAACAACAACAACAAAATGTGAAGACAACCTTTTTTCCCTTGATTTTGTTGTATCATTCCCAGTGCTTACTTAGTTACTTAACTCATGGACATTTTACCTGTTTGAATAAAGGCTAAATTTGAGTTCTTGAATGATATTTCATATCCTGAGATAAATTTTTTATTATTCAGTAAGAAGCTCATTAAGAGATATCATATATGCTATCAAAATAACCAGCCATGTTTCATCTTAAGCAATCTAAAAAAAGTGGCATTATAAATATTTATATTCCTAGTTCAAGATTGTCATTATTAACATTATGCTTATTGTCATAAATTGAGATATAAAAACGAAACTTGACCTTTGGTTTAGCGAGTGAAAATATACGAACTATTTATTTGGTGGGGTTATAAAACACTGGCAGTTAGTAAAGCACTTCTAAATTTACTGTGGACTATTTTTTTTATTAAGCTTGAAGATAAAATTGAGGCTTTATAAACGAGAAAATGATGTACTAAAAGCAAGACACTAAATCAATTTTAAACACCACATACAATTTATGCCTGACTTTAAAACTCATCCACAAAACATTAATCTACACAAAGGCCAGAGGCTGAATGAAGCATAATTTGTGAAACTGATACCTTTCATCACAACCTCTAACTGAAAAGGTCATTAGATATATTATATCTAAGTGAGCAGCTTATCCCTGCTTCATTACTGATAATTAAGACAAGTAATATTTTCTTGACAGTAATGTGTCTGTTAATAGATATAGTTTAGTTTGCATAAAATAAGCATTAATTACCATAGTACTACCACAGATTTAAAAAATTAAATACCTTTATAATATGACTTCATTATTTTTCCCTTAATATCCTTAAAGGACTAACAGACTCAGAAAACAATGTACATATTAAGAAAATCATCTTTAGTCATATTTTATATTGATAAGGTTCATGACAAAAAAGTATTCTGAAGAAAGAGATTATGAAATAAAGATACTTTATGGTTATCATTTAACCAATCTGTATGAACTTGCTTGGTTGACCTACTTGAGACCCAACTTGAAATCCAGCAGCTGTTGAATGGTAAGACATCATATAGCTTAATTAGAAAACTTCACGAGGTACCAACTGGTATTTCGGTGTCTAAGAAAGTTAAAATTTACAAGGTATCTGAATTAAAAACCAAATATTGGAGAAAAAGATGTACAGAACTGCTATGAAAAGATCTTGAGTAGGAAGTCAGTTGAGATGACCTGCTTTAATGAAGACTTAACCATTATTAGTATTAGTATTTACAACATGTACTAGGTACTTAAGAGTATTTTTTCAGTTAATCTTCATAGCATTTCATGACGTTTATACATTATTCCAATTTCAGAGATTAAAAAAAAGGCAAAGTAACTTGCCTAGACTGACATAACTAATGAATGTTGGGAAAGGTCTGGTGGGCTCCACTTTGCACTCTTATAACCACACTGCATCCATCATTTTATCTACAGATGTAGTTGTTTCCAGTGTTCCCTTTTGTGAGATGAGAGAAAAAGAAAGAGGAGGAAGAAGAAAGAGGAAGAAGAAAAAGAGGAGGAGGAACAAGTGAAAGAGGAAGAGGAAGTAAAATAGAAGGAGAATCAAGAAGAAAAAGAGGAGGTGGAAGAAGAAAAAAGAAGGAGGAGGTGGAAGAGGAAAGGAGGAGGAGGAAAAGGAGGGGAAGGAGGAGGATGATGAAGATGAAGAGGAGGAGCAGGAGGAGGTTTACCATCGAGGCAGGTGGGGAGAGGTGGGAAGACAGGAGGGAAACTGAGACCATTAGTGGTAGAAAATGTGACTGGTGAAGGGATGTGTATTGGATTGTATGATTGAAACTCAATCATTAGTAATTTTGTGACTGTAAATTTCATGGTGTTTCAATTAAAGCACTTATTTATTTAATATGGAATCTATGGGGCTGGAGAGGTAGCCCAGCAGTAGGACATTTGCCTTGCATGCAGCCAACCCAGAACTGAAGTGGATTGGTTCCCGGCCATCCCATATGGTCCCCTGTGCCTGCCAAGAGCGATTTCTGATAACAGAGCCAGGAGTAACCCCTGAGCACTGCCGGGTGTGACCCCCCCCCAAAAAAAAAGTAAGAAAAGAAAAGAAACTGTTTACAGAGAACTAGAAATAAACAGGGCATTTCTTTAGCAGCCTCCTCCCAAATAGATGATTGAGAAGGAGTGAGAATGTGGTAGAAGTAAATTTATGAAAGTTTTAACCAGATATTTGGAGCAGATCAGGTCAACTCTGATTGAGTGGTTCATTTTTGCAAAAATTAAAATTAAGCAATAAGTGAGGCAAAATACTGACAAATAATATTTTTTTATGACTTGCTGGAAAATAATATGTTTTCTTGTAAGGCTTTTGCTGGGAATTAAATGAGATAAAGCTTGTAAAAGCATGTAGTGTTTCCTTATTCTTCCTTTATGAAAGAAGTAATATTTTAGAGTCATTTCTCGGGACTACTAATATTCCCATGGCAGCAAAAGGGGAGTGGAAGGCTGACTTACTGACTGATAAAGAGCACTTGTCTAAATTTTCATGAGCAAAAGCAATGTTTCTTTGAGTAAAAAACAAGTATGAAGCCTTCTGACAAACATCTAAAATATATTAGCATATTGTATTTTATCCTCACAGCCATTCGATAGAAGAAGACTCTGTTATGGCCTCTAGTTAGCAGATAAAGAAATGGAGGCAGCGCAAAGTTATTTGTAGTGTTCACACAATCAAAACATGATGCAATCAAGTTTCAAATTCAGGTCTCAGAACTGCAAAGCTTCACTCTAAAACACGATGACAATACTTTATAGAGTAAGACAAGAAATGAGTACTGGTGGACTTCTCTCATGAGCAAGACGCTCATCAGGGAGTTCACACAGCTAATTCTTCATCCTTTCTTCTATCCTTCAGTTTGACAAATATTTCAATCCAAAGAGACATTAGAGAGGAGAAATAAGATGTAATATCAGAGAAGGTAAAAACCACAATTTTCAAGTAAGAGTAATGGAATCAATGGAAGCCAAAAGCCTCTTCAAACACTAAGAAGAAACTAATGAATAAGACTCATATTAGTATAAAGAGGAGGTTGTGTCTAAAAGCATCTCAGATTATGAAAGTGAACTTCAAACAAAGCTCTTTTATGCTATGAGAATTTGGTTCAGCATTCTGCTCAGGGACTAAGTAAACAAAATACCATAAATTAGAGAAACCAAATTATTAGTTGGCATGTAATTAACTGCTGCTCTCCTCATGATAAAAGCTGAAAATAAGAAGCCTTTCGTTTTTTTTTTCTCTAATATTCATGAATTTGATCTGTTTTTGTTCTGACTAAAATTAATCCAGTGTGGATGTAGGAGGTAGGATATAGTAGTCATGATATCCCTGTTTTTAGGCAAACTTGACACAATTGTACAATAGTAGAAATACGGGAAGTTTATTCTTATTAATAAACTGTTACACATTTCACCTTTTATATTAATGAAGAATGACACTATTATTATATTCTATTATAAAATATTCAATTTGTTAATATTAAAAGTTATAACCTTCTTGTCCCAAGAAGGACTAAGGAGGGCCAGGAGTGAAAATGTCCAAGGTTCAGTTTGTTTTTAGATCTTAGTTTAAATGCAACTATGAGGGTTATGACTTTCAAAGGTCAATTATTTTTGGCGAAATAAGTAGAAAGTTGGTGCTGATAAGCAGGCATGTATCTCCTGGGGGTGAGGATGGAGGTGGAGGTAGGAAAGAACCATTGCATTACATTATGGCAATGATACAGTAATTTCACATTCACATATATAAACAGCATTAGCATAATACCATTCTTTGTAGAAAGGGATGTTAACATTTAGAGGGTTGTAATTATTTTAGGAATAATGAATTTCTAGAAGGCATCTGTTTTTTTCCAAAGTATTTTGGTTAAAGCCTGATTTGCGTGAAAACATAAATAACCTCTTGCTCCAGACTGAGAGCATCAGCAAGCTTTAACAGATGGCCTCATTTAAAAATCATTTGTAAGATATCTCACATTTATCCAACATGCTGTCAACTTTTTCCTTTTATTCAATCATGATTTTACATATTTCTGTCATAAATATTTTTAATCCTCTGCATCCATGGAAATCACAATTTAGTCTTTATACTTAATTTGGTTTGGGGCAACCCTAATTCTTTCAAATTTATGTGACAACAAAAGTGATATAGAATGACTAATTGTGAAAAAAATCACAAAAGTTTTGCATGAACTCATGAAAATGCAACTAAAAGCAATTTTTTTTTAAAAAAAATCAAGACATAATGAAAATAAAAAAAAACCCTAAAAGAACTACAAAAATCATTATCCTGCATCTCCTGATGGTTCTTTTTCCTTTCTTTCAGATACAGGAATACAGGAGAAACCTGCTGCTTCTATTTAAAATCTTTTTAAATTTAAGTCTTTGCAATTTGCAATGTTATTCATGCTAAGGCTTTAGATTAATGCTTCCGAACCACTCCTATCACCAGTGCCAACCTCTCTCCATCTCTCCACCCCATGCTTCTAGAGCCCATTCCATGCCACCCCCACCCGAAACTGTCATCATAACATGCTCATTCATTTCAAAATGTAATACTCCCTCAGTCCATTTTGTTTTTGAATCAACTGCACATAATCAAGGTTCTGTATCTCATACTCCTGAAACTTTTTAACCAGTGGCTACCTGTGATCTTCAGCTTGCCAAACACAATGGGGTTTCTCCATCACTCAATTGCTGACTTTCTATTCATTGTTCACTGCAATTAACATTTTTCTTAATTCTCACTTTTTGGGTGGGAGGGGTCACACCCAGGAGCGCTCAGGGGATTACTCCTGACTCTGTGCTCATCCTGGCAGGTTCGGGGGACAATATGGGATGCTGGGATTTGAACCACCGTCCTTCTATATGCAAGGCAGACACCCTACCTCCATGCAATCTCTCCAGCCCTCTTATTTCTCACTTATAAGTTCTCTTTCCTTCAATCTCCATTAGACTATTTTCATCAGAACTTGGCTCACTTCTCCTCTGAAGTTAAGTAGGTAGATTTTTAATCTTATAATAAACGTATTTCAATAAATAGCCGTGTAACAATAATTTCCAAATCTGTACCCTAAACCATATAATTCTCGTTAGTAAAAACACATATCAAGTGTTTACAGATTGGGACTGGAGAGATAGTACAGTGGGTAGGGCACTTGCTTTGCATGTGGTCAACCAAGATCTGATTCTCATTCCATCTGTTCCTCTGAGTAATTTCTTACTGAAGCACTAAGAATAATAAGCCCTGAGCATCACCAAGTGTAACCCCAAAACACCAAAATAATATCAACAACCAAAAATCACAAATGTTCACATGTTACTTTCATTTGCATATTATATTTTAGAGGTCCCAAATGATATTTACTTTTATGGAGGCAAAAAGAAAATTTGGATAAAAATTTTATTTTACTTAAATTTTATACTTATTAATTTTTTTCTTTAAGGAGCTTATTTTAGAGAGACATTCATCTCCCTTCAAGTCTCCCAAACCAGAAATTTGACTCACTAAAACCTACTCATTTTTCTTTATCAAGTGACAATATTCAATTGATTTTATCTTGCTTCTGCCAGGTCCTTTCCTTAGGTTAGGTCATCAGAATGACAATAAAGAACTCTCTTCAAGCATATTCCATTAAGTTATTTGCCTTTGATCTTTTCAAATATTTCAATTTATCTTTTCACACTGCTGCTTTTGTTATATTTCTAAAACTATGATTGAATCAAAGACAGAACATTTAATTCCAGACCTTCAGGTACCTATAGTTAACATGTATCAAAATAAGAGTAAAACAACAGAAAAAGATGAGGACACAGATATTTTATAATCCAAATTACTTTCAGATGCAACACAAAGCTTTTCTGCAGTTTTCCCTGAACATAACTACCAAAATTAATAATCTGGCTACTAGTCTTTGCATAGCATTTCATATATAATTCTACTATATCTTTACAAAGGAAGAAACTCTTACAAATACTTATTAAATGTAAGTTTATATAGTATTGTACAAAACATACTTAGGTGAGAATTGTACAGTGAAAACCAAGGCAAAACAAAGCAGAGAGATACATGGTAAAGATCAATTTAGATGCTGTGCTTAGGAAGGTTTAGGGAATAGGTAGGAATTGAGGTTAGCTCTGAATTGTAAGTTGGACCTCAGCAGAAACAAGGAAGAAAAGTATCTTAGATGTGAGAGTGTTTTGACAAGATAGTTATTTACCTTTTTGCTCCAGCATCTTTCAGACCTAGTTGTTAGTAGGAAATAAAATATGTAAGGAAGCACTTATGATTTCTAATAATAAAGCAGTTGATCTATTAGTCTTTATTTTTTGAGTTTGGGCTACAACTAGCAGTGCTTGGGGCTCAATCCTGGAGGATCACTTAGGGATTACTTCTGGAGGGCTGTGGGAGACATACAGGGTACTGGGAACTGAATCCAGTTCTTTTACATACAAGGCAAGTGTCTTACTGACTGTACTATCTCTTCAGTCCCAAGACCTCCAGTTTTTTTTTTTTGTTTGTTTTTGGGCCACACCCAGCAGTGCTCAGGGGTTACTCCTGGCTGTCTGCTCAGAAATAGCTCCTGGCAGGCACGGGGGACCATATGGGAAACCGGGATTTGAACCAACCACCTTTGGTCCTGGATCAGCTGCTTGCAAGGCAAATGCCACTGTGCTATCTCTCCAGGCCCAAGACCTCCAGTTTTAACAGTACTCTAAGGCTCTATTATTATTATTATTATTCATAATTCATTTTTTAACAGATATAAAGTATTAGTATTATCAGCTGCTCAGTTACAAAGTCTCTTGGGTCAATAGTTCTGTTGAAAGTGCTGAATAGATTAGCTATTAAGATGCCTACATTTCTGGCTCACAGACACTCTTCTAGACCTGGAAGATTTTAGCGTTGACACTTAGCTATGCAAAGCCTATGTTAGTCTCTGAAAACTAAGGTGAAAGTCCTTAAAAAAATCTCTGCTAGAATTGAGGGCAGAAAATGCAAGAAGAAAGAGAATAGTGAGAGTAAGGGCCTCTGGAGATCAGGAACATTAAAGTAAAGGTGAATAATGTATGCATTTAGAGTTCAATTATTTGTTAGCTGTGTGACTTTTAAACAGTAAGTTTAAAATTATATTTAAGTTAATTCAGAAGATAAAATTATGAAGATGGTTAGCACTTGTGACATCATTCATCTGCTTAGGAACCTTCAATAGCTGAAGGGTTTCACATGCCTCTTTTCACCACAAAGTAACATAGGGTTAGTTTCTGCTGCTCTTTTCATCTTATTGTTTTTTGAATATGTTCAGAGAAGAGAAATATGAGTAGCTAAAAACTTTCATCTTCCCTGTAAATGAGGACTATTTGGGTAGTTCTGATCATATACACAGAAATCTATAAGGAATAGCTAGAAAAGTTTTCCTTTTCTCTTTTTTCAATTGAATTATTGCTGGATTACACAGTGGTTAATATAGCAAACATGGTCTTACAATCACCATTGTGGAAATATGAGACGTCAATATGATAGAATGTCTCAAATAACATACATAAGACCATGACAAGACAAACCACCAGATCCATCCAAATAGTTGCTTTAACCTCTTAAAAAAAAAAAGTTTGCTTTTACATTTACTTAAACCATTTCTTTCATAATCAACCTATTATCAATTATGAAATTGTCTAATTTGAATGCTTTCATATAGATGTACTATCTCTTGTTCTCCCACTCTTTTGAGTCCATACAATTTTTTTTTTTTTAAATTTTTGGGCCACCCCTGGTGATGCCGAGGGGTTACTTCTGGCTCTGTGCTCAGAAATTGCTCCTGGCTTGGGGACCATATGGGACGCCGGGGGATAGAACAACAGTCTGTCTTAGGTCAGCCATGAGCAAGGCAAAAGCCTTACCTCTGCGCCATCGCTCCAGCCCCTTGTTCCCATACAATTTGTGATTTTTGTTACTCTTAGATAATTTTGCTTGTATTGTTTTATCTTATTTTTCTAATCTTTTCTTACTACTCTATTTACTTTTTTGGTACAAGAACCTTATTTTACATACTTGTTTTATACACAGCAGGCTCCTACTATTTTTCTGAACTAATTTGGATAAAGTGTAACACCATTGTACTTATGTTTACTAACAATTCTAAATAATACGAACAATGTAAAGCTTCTGTAACATAAAAAACTTGTTTCTGCTAAACACCCCCTCACAGCACAGAACTAAACATAATTATATATGACTGCAAGGTGAATTAAAATGCATTTTCTTGCTCAGTTTGAATAGGCGTTCCAGAAGAGGAAAAAACTGAAATAATATTCTAGCTTTGTCCCCTAAATGTCCTCATGATAGAAAGTAAAAAACTGAAAAACCAAAACAAAAACAACAAAAATCCAAATCAGTTAGCTCAGGAGACAAAGCACATTTTTTTTTTTATGTTTAAGGCCCTGAGACTGATACATGGCATTCATTCCCTTCCACTATACAACCCTTATCCCTGCTATCTATCCGCCTTATCTCTGCTAGCACCATAGTCCATTATACATTCCTGAGACCTGGAGAAACTGTCAGATCTGCATTATCGGGTCAACCACTTAATAGGGAGTGACCCCATTACTAAAATTAACCCAGAACATAAAATATGAGTCTGAATTTTTATAAAAGCATAGATTACAATAATAGACAATCAAAATAGAAATTTAATAACATGAATCTCAATAATCAGCTATTAATAAGACACGATGTACTGCTATTTACAGTGTCCGTCAAGAAGCCTAACCCGTAGGTTCCTAAAGGTATATACGTGCAATATATGTTCCTTAAACAGCTTAGTGAGTAAAAATATTTAATTTTGAAGGTCTAAGCTCCTCAATATCAACAGGCAACACTCTGAAATCAGTTTTTTAACAATCTCTAACAAAAAGGATCCATTTGTTCCAGCAGTATCACTTTTTTTGTTCATAATACAGTTTATTTTATTTTTTTTAATTTTTATTTTAGTCATAGTGGCTTACATACCATTCACAGCAATATTTTAGGTACATATTAACATTGAATCAGGGGAATTCCCACCACTGAATTGTCCTCCCTCCACTTCCGCTCCCATCCTTCCTCCCATAGCCTCCACCCTCACCCCCAGGGCTGCTAGAATGAGTGGTCCCCTCCATGTCTAGCTTACTACTTAGTGATATTTCAACTGTTTTGTCATGGTACCTCCATTATATCCCCCTCTAATTGGGAGGTGGGACTAGACAGTTAAGGTTATGTGGTTTTGTTTGAAGAAGAGAAAAGTAATAAAATGGGGTAAAAATCAAATATGCCGAACATGGCTGGAGTCCTTCTAGAGCAGGGGTCCTCAAACTTTTTAAACAGGGTGCCAGTTCACTGTCCTTCAGACTGTTGGAGGGCCAGATTATAGTAAAAACAAAAATTATGAATAAATTTTTATGCACACTGCATATATCTTATTTAGAAGTAAAGAAACAAAATGGGAATAAATACAATATGTGGCCCGCGGGCCGTAGTTTGAAGACCCCTGTTCTAGACACTCTCATCCTCGGTTTGAGAGGCGAAGGGGAAAAAGAAGGTGGAACATCACATCAGTATAAAAAGAAGTACCAAATAAAATATTCAGTGAGCGCTACAGCAATAAAGATAGGCACCACATACTTGCCGTGGACTTGAGATAAAAAACATGAGAGCACAAAACGTGTTAGTTTTTCTGTAGACTTCTTACACATAATTTTGTGATAAAATTCTGTGAAGAAGTTTCTAATGATATAGTTTCATCTACTGCACAATCCACAGAGAAGATAATTAAGAAACTTTTCACTTAATACTCAAAAATAGCAGATGTAAATATTTCCTAGTTGCCCAGCACTTAATTTAAATGATACCATGAAACAAAATCAGGTCTGCGTGGCTGAGTTCAAGCTGGGGTCAATCTATGAAACTTGGTTTTCTTCCTCCTCTTAGATTTTACCTATAACTCAAAGTTCTATTGTAATATGTATTACATATAATGTATTCTTCAAAAAGTATTTCAGTTCTTTTGAACTTGATCTACAGATTAACTTCTTTCAACTCCTCCCTCTCCCTACCTAAGGAAGTAATTTCATGGATATCAACAAGCTATTCTAAAATTCAGATGCAAGACCTAGAATTGCCAGCATAATGTCAAAGGAGAACAAAGTGTAGGCACTGAAGGGCTGAATTATGTCTACTCCTGCCAACTCTCAATCCCTTTCCTCACATTGCTATCTCTCTGATTCACAGGTTGAAGCTCACACCCTTCATGCTAAAATATCATTGTATTTTCCGATAAGGTCTTTAAAGACTCAATTAAGCTACAGTAAAATCTTTAGGAAAGGTCCTAATCCAACAAACCATGTCCTTACAAGAAGAAACTTTGACACTGGGTCATGAAAAGACAGGAAGAAGATAGCTAGACTAGGATTCTAAGAAGCAGACAATTTACTGGGGGAGAGGACTCAGGAAAAAAACATACATGCTAACACTTTGATCTTGGATTTCCCACCTTCTGAAGATAAAACTACTGTTTAAGCCAGGACTTCTTAATCATTTTCCACTTGCATCCAACCCTTTTCCACCAAAAATACATGAAAGGCAAGCACAGTTATTAGAGTTATTAGAAGGCTGACTTTTGCATTAAAATTTAATTGTTAGGCATTCAGAAATACTTCACTATTATCAATTATTTTGCAATCCTCATATTATATAACTTATTCTATATGTGATCATTACTCATAATTTAAAAAAGTAGGGTTAACCAGACATAATTTGTAATATGCGGCATCTCTAGAAAATTATTTGACTTCAATCTGATGGCCTAAATTCAAATATCCAGTTACATTTCATGCTTAATATATACAGGAACAAAGCTAATTTATATTTCAAGTATGAAGCTAAAGTATATAAGACTGCATAATACTGCTGAAAGAAAAAGCAAATAGATAAACAGAGTAGAACAGATAGCCAAATAAAATCAAATGATTTTTGACAAAAAGGACAAAGGCAATTCAGTGAAGAGGGTAATCTTTTCAATAAATGATGCTGAAATTAGTGGGCAACACATACAAAAATATGAACCTGAATAGAGATCTTATACCTTTGACAAAAATTAACTTAAAACAGGCTATAGGCTTAAATATAAAAGCACAACTATGAATGCCTTAAAAACAAAACAGTAAAAAATTAAGATGATTCAAGTTTGGAAATAATTTTTATTTTTAAAAACATTTTGCTTTATGCTTTGAGAAATCACCATACTGTTTTCCAATAGAAGTTAAATTAGCTTATATTTATTTACTTATTTTGGTTTTTGGGACACAACTGGCAGTGCTCAGGCGTTACTCCTGGCTCTGTGCTCAGAAATTGCTCCTGACAGGCTCAGAGGATCAAATGGGATGCCGGGATTGGAACTACGACCTTCTACATGCAAGGCAAATGCCCTACCTCCATGCTATCTCTCTGGCCCCAGCTTTTATTTCTTTTGTTTTGTTTTGTTTTGTTTTTGTTTTTGGGCCACACCCAGTGGCGCTCAGGGGTTACTCCTGGCTATGCGCTCAGAAGTCACTCCTGGCTTGGGGGACCATATGGGATGCCGGGGGATCGAACCGCGGTCCGTCCTAGGCTAGCACTCTCAAGGCAGACACTTTACCTCTAGCACCACCATGCTGGCCCCCCAGCTTTTATTTCTTACAGTTTAAAGTCCATCACTTATTTCTGGATATTTTTTTTTGATTTGTTTTGGTTTGGTTTTGGTTTTGGTTTTTTGGCCCACAACCAGCAGTGCTCAAGGGTTAGTTACTCCTGGCTCTGAGCTAAGAAATCACTATTAGCAGACTTTGGGGACCATGTAGAATGCTATAGAGTGAGCCCAAGCAGGACAAATGCACTCCCTGCTTTTGCTCTGGCCCCTATTTCTGGCCTTTTTAAAATAGGCATTTTTCATTGGTGAAAGGTGGTATCTCATAATCAATGACACTGAGCAATTTGTTTATGTGCCTGATATTCATCTGTCTCTCTTCCTGAAGACACGTTAGGTCAGCACTTCCCCTCTTTTTTTTTTTTTTTGATGGAGTTCTAACGTTGTTGAGTTTTGGGAAAGCTTTATATATCTTGGATATTAGCCTTTTATGAGATGTACGGAATATGCAAAGATGTATTCCTATATATTAGGGATTAAATCTCTTTTTGTTACAGCGATAGTTCCTTTTGCAGTATAGAAGCTTTTTAGTTTGAGTGTAATTTCATTTTTGCTTGTTTCTTTGCCTCCTGGATTCAAATTTCCCAAAACACGAATAAAACAACTAGCATACAGTGTCTGACTATATTTTATTCAATATATTTTATGGATTAATTTTTAACAATTTTGTTGTTGATATTGTTACTATTGGGCCATACATTACCTGTGGTGCTCAAAACTTACTCTGTGCTCAGGCTTTGTGTTCAGAAAATTATATACAGTGCCAGTACTTTTCAGTCTCTATTTTTTCTTTTTGTTTGTTTGATTTTTAATCCACACTTGATGGTGGTCAGAACTTATTGCTGGATTTGCACTCCTGGTGGTGCTCAGCATTGTCAGGGTTGAACTTATGTAATTAAAAATAAGGTCTGCCTTGGCTGCTACTTTCACTCTTGTTTTATGACTGGTACCACTTACGGTGGTACTGCCTCATGAGGTGTCATCTAAGAATCAGACACTTGATCACAGTGTGAGCATATGTGTCCATCAGGATTCCAACACTTAAATGTAGTTTTTATGCTTGCTGAGATTTGTACACTTTAGCTGCAGTGCTGCTTGTATATATCATATTTTTTGCTCTATAAGATGGACCTGACCATAAAAGGCACATAATTTTTTTTTCATTTCTGTGTAATACACATGGACACCCCTGGGGCCGCAAGAATACATGGTCTCCTCTGAAAAGGCACATAATTTTTAGATATTCTCCTACCCCGTACTTAGGCTTCAGCTAGGTAGCATTCCCTCCTTAAGATATACTCTTAGTTGTTGTAAATTAGCTTTCATATATCTAAGAATTTATTTCTGAGATCTCAATTGCTACACCGCTGGTATAGGTGTTTATTTTTACTTTAGCACTATACTATACTGCTTTTTTTTGGGGGGGGGGGGTCACACCTGGTGGCGCTTAGGGGTTACTCCTGGCTCTGTGCTCAGAAATTGCTCCTGGCAGGCATGGGGACCATATGGGATGCCAGGATTCGAACCACCGTCTGTCCTGAATCAGCTGCGTGGAAGGCAGACGTCCTACTGCTATGTTATCTCTCTGGCCCCCTATACTGCTTTTATTACAAGAATTTTAAAGTTGGAGAACACACTGCTACCAATTATTTTTCCTTAGGAGTCCTTTTGTTATTTTATGAATTCTGTGAAAAACTAAATATTTTCTTACCATGTGATACAGCAATTTTACTTCTTACTATTTACTCAAATAAGCTCAAAACATATCCGCACAAAAACGTGTATATTGTTTATAGAAACATTTTTCATAACTTCTAAAACTCTGGAACAACCAAGACATCCTTTAATAGGTATGAGTAGATAAAATATGGTTCATCTGCATTTAAATGATAAAAATAAATATTTAGTGATAAAAGTAAATGAGCCAGAGGGCTAGATTGAAAGTAAAAAAGTAAGGTGCATATCTGTCATGCGGCTAACATTATTTTAATCCCTACCTTCCCTGAGTACCACTAGATCTACCACCCAGTCCAAGTATTACTGGGTGCAGTCCTAAAGGCTCCTGAGTTCCTCTGGTTGTAGTCTTGGAAGCCCCAAGTGATCACTGGGTGGCTCAAGTAATCTCCACCAGCACAGGCCCAAATAGTACCACTGTTTTCTGGGGCCATGGCATTGAGCCACAGCTTGGTTTGTTAAGAACAGTTGGTAAGAGTCCTTGGGACTCCTGAACACTGCTGCGAACATTCCATACCCCCAAAAAGTGAGAAAAAAGCCACAAAAGGTATGATATGGAGCAGCCATTTCAGATAGTAATATAACAACATATGTTATATGAAAGAAACCAATCTGAAAGGGTATGCCTTACATGTTCAATATTCTATCTGTTTAATATTTGACATTCTTGGGAAAGAAAAACAACAAAAAGGTCAGTGATTGCTAGGGTATTGAAGTAATGACTTATTGATGAATATCTGGGGTTTAACATAATTTGATCATATTTTCTGGATCTGTAATGATACATTACTATCATTAAACATTTGTCAAATGCCACAATATGTCCAACAAAGAGTAATACTTTATTTTGGTGGTATTAGGGACCAAACAGGGTTTTACACATTCAAAGCTCTATCACTAAGTTACATCCCCTTCAAGGAGTGAATTCTAATTGTAACTAAGGATTTTGATTACTAATAATATATGTCAGTTCATCAATTGTAATAATGGTATCACACTAATACAAAATATTAGTAATGAGAGAAGCAAACTGCATGCTGGAGAGCTTAGAGGACTGTATGAGAAATTTGTGCTTACCCCTTTAAGCTTTCTATAAATCTAAAACTGCTCCAAAAATGTCCAATCATTAAAAAATAAAGTATTCTGCACCAATTTGGAGTATTACATTTTAAGCTACCAATTTGAAGATACTTAGAGAATCTGCCTTTTAGAATGTAATGTAGAATGAACTGGAGTTCAGCCATTCACTGAAAAACATGACTCTGAGAAGGTGACTGAAGTTTTCTTAGTCACATCATCTACTTTTGAGGACTACCTGTGGGAATTAAATGAGGTAACACAGGACAATGAAATTGGCATAATTACGGGGCCAGAGAGATAGCACAGAGGTCGGCTGTTTGCCTTATACGCAGCAGCCCCAGGACGAATGGTAGTTCGAATCCCGGCATCCCATATGGTCGGTCCCCTGGGCCTGCGAGGAGCGATTTCTGAGTACAGAGACAGGAGTAACCTCTGAGCACCACCAAGTGTGACCCCAAAACAAAACAAAACAAAACAACAAAAAGGAATTGGCATAATTTCTGATATTATTGAGTGCCTAATCAATGATAGCAAACTACTACTGTTATTAATAGTATAAATTTCCAGATTATTCATTTTATATGCAATATAAATAAGGTAGCAAGAAAATAGATAATATTAATAAACCAAGAAATACAGTTCTTAGAATATTTACCATCATTTCTGTCAGACTATTTTAAATGTAAGAAAAAAAGTGCTTGTTCTTGTAAAGATCATAACTTGATATAATGATAGATTGGAAATGAGCATAATAAATTTGAAAACAGAGCAAATGAGAAGGTGGTGAATGCTATAGAAAAATACAGAGCCGATTAAGTCTGATGGGAGTAGCAGACTGGGAATAATTAGCTACTTTTGTTTTTATTTCTTTTTTTTTTTTTGGTTCTTATTTTTTGGCTACACCCAGCAATGTTCAGGGGCCCATTTCGGTGCCAGGGATTAAGTCCAAGTCACTGTAAGCAAGGCAAGGACTCTACATGCTGTCTATTCAGTAGACATTTTTACATCTGCTCAGTATATCTTTACATTTAAAATATGCTCACCATTAAACTAGTTTCATGTCCTCCATGATATGCCCAATATAAATGCCATAGTTACACGTTGGCTGGATTTTTGTAGTAGCTGCTTAACTTATTACTTGCTTTGAAATCCAATGTTCTTTAATTTTTTCTCAGGCAGTCACTAGAAGGATGTTTCTTTTAAAATCCAAGATAAGGCATGAGTGATAGCTCAGTGGTAGGGCATTTGCATTATATGTGGTGGACCGGGTTTGATCCCTGGCATCCTATACAGTCCACAGAGACTGCCTGGAGCGATTTCTGTAAATGTTGTCAACAGCAAACATAGTGATGACTGGTGATATCACACTTAAACATACTGAAGAATTGCTAGTATTACTAATATACTTTGGCTTCCTTTTTGAGCCACACCTGGTAACACTCAGGGTTTACTCCTGACTATAGCTCAGAAATTATTACTGGCTTGGGGGACCATATGGGACACTGGGGGAGTGAACTAAGGTCCGTCCTAGGTTAGCGCTGGCAAGGCAAATGCCCTACCACTTGCGCCACCACTCCAGCCCCTACACTTCTACTTTTAACAGAATATCATTATTACTCATAGAAGTCATTGAGTTATGATATTAGAATTGGAGAGAAAATAAAATGTACATGTGATGGCTGTTTTACTG
Organism: Suncus etruscus; assembly: GCF_024139225.1. NCBI lineage: Eukaryota > Metazoa > Chordata > Mammalia > Eulipotyphla > Soricidae > Suncus > Suncus etruscus. The sequence goes on along the minus strand of NC_064856.1, from coordinate 81,770,943 downwards.
AATTATTACTTCTATTTTACATACGATTAATAAAATTACATATGAAGTTATGTGCTTATTTTAGTAGCAAAAGAAAAACACATAACACAGTCCCCTTAGAATCAAATAATTCAAAATCCCAAATGGCTACTATGTTTTTGTTGGAGGGTTGGGCCACACTCAGTTCTGCTGCAGGCTAATCCCAGCTCTGAGCTCAGAGATCTCTTCTGGTGGTGCTCTGGGTATTATGTGGTATTTGGGATAGAAATGGAGTTGGCTGAATTCAAGGTAACCAACCACCTTAATCCCTGTATTTTCTCGAATCCTGCTTACTATTTTTTTTTTCACCAAGAAGTAACTTCAGTGTCACAAAAATTAATAGTCCTTAAAATTTTCAAAAATCCTTTTAATGTGTCATTTAATAAGTATGATTTTAGTCATGCTGAGTCCATTATAACATTTATTAATCAATGCTGGGTTCAGCTGACTACGGTACTGAAGGTCATGCAATGTTCTACAAAGGATTATCATGGTTTTCTAATGCTTATCAGAAATCAGGATGTAAGAACGCTTGATTTAATCATCAATTTCTTTTCTACTACTCTTTCTCAATTTACCTTCTAAGCTCTCCTGAGAAAGATAAAAATGAATCTCATAATGAAAAGGGCCAGTCCTTGCTTAAAACAAAATTCTTGATAAGGATGACAGTATGGTAATGTGGGAAATCTCCCTAATTAAAAGCCCAAAGTTTAAACAGGCCCTTGGGTAAACAAATTTGGTTCAATTTAGACAATGAGGGCTGCAAACTCTGCTTAGGAAAGAATAGGAGAGTAACATGACTTAATGCTATTACAGGTACTTGCTGATTGTTTATCAGCCTATAAACAACAGGTAGATGATTTATAGGTAAATAAACAAGGTAAATACCCAGCCATTGTACTTAGCATGTATGCTAATGTTATGTATTTAACTTTGTATTTAATGTGCATGTTAAGAATGGTCCTCACAATGGGAGCTGGGGGAAGGAGATGCCAAAATTAAATAAATAAATCAAAACTGCCCCTTGCAGGGAGCTGTCTAGGCTACCTTGCTGGAGTCAGACATGCCTCTCATTTCCTACAACCAAGCCCAGACACTCAGGTTGAAGAACCTGGTTTGGTAGCCACCAGCTGCTACAGGATAGTACTAGAAACCTGATGACCAGTTAAACCTTAAGTTGTATGATGATGTAAATAGAATACCAACGTACAAAAGAAGCACATGTACATAGTAGCTCTTTGTAGTACCTTCAAAGTAAGTCTTGCTGTTTTTCTATCTTGAGGCAATGTAGCCATTACTCACTGGGGAGCTCAATGTGTTGTTAGAAAGGCTGTTGTGAGGACATATGCTCTGGGCTGTCTGTTTGTGATCTGCATCCAAATATTTATCTATGTGTCTATGAGAATCAAAAATGTTACACTGGGTTAGGCTTTTGTATGTGCCTTTAAATCCAACTGGAGGCAGAAAGTGGGAAAATACCTAGTTTATTAGAATATAAAATTTATATCTCAATTTAGTGAGCTATTATCTATAATTTATTAGCTTGTTGAAACCATGTATAATGCATAATGTTTACTTTTGAGAACTGATAATGTGTGATGTTTTCTTCCAACGGTTTAAGTAATACGAGATTAATAATTATCTACTTCCCTTTTACAAATCTTTAATACTTTCTAATGGTACTAAGCTAGTTAAATTATTTCTAATTTCAATCATGCATGTTAGATGAGCCACAACATTTATCTTTTAAGTTCTATTCTCTAGAATAAGACACATTAACTTCCCTTTTTTTTAACGAGAATATTCTAAGCGGGCAGTTGTAATTTAATGTGTAAACATATAAGTAAAGAGCAAAAAATCCAGTCAGCTAACTTTTATGGTTTTATTTTTTAAAAGTAGGCTGATGTATAGAAAAACCAAGACCCTTTACTTTCTATTTGAAATCTTTAATTATAAGCATTATACATTTGAAAGGCATCCTAAATTAGGTATTATCTTAGCCCTACCTTTATTTACTTTTACATAATTATCCTGATGAAAGATATAATTATAGCATTATACAAAATTACTAACTCATGTATTTTTTTTCCTAATGTTTCCTAAGTGACAAACATTACATATGGATTAAAGCAATAAATCTCCAACTAAAATAGCTGGGAGTGAATGAAAAAGAATTATAATTCCTATTTCTTGGCAAGGAAATAAACTATGAAAAAGTGACTCGAGGGAAATATTTTCTCTCATAAATAAAATATTTATTTCATAAATAAAATTTAATTATAACTTTTAAAACAATGTGAAAAGAAATATATAAAAAGTAATATAAGATGGTTATTTAAATATATCATTTAGAAAAAAAATTTTTTTGACACTCTTGTGTAAAAGCAAACGGCTGTGTTTGAATCTTCCACCATGTGTTATAGTAGAATATTGTGGAAATGTAGTCAGTATGTGACATTTTAAGCCTCATCCTTAATGTCTGCAGCATAAAATTATTATCTTAAGAATGAGACAGAATCTCCTACTTCTAGGACACTGAACCTCCTAATGTATCAAACAGATGAAGTCAACTTCCCAAAATAATGGAGTAGCTCCAAATCCTCTAGGAACGGGAAAGGAGAGCCAAGGCATAATACTTCAAACGTATTTTTAAACAGTGATTCAAATTATCATAAAATAATTAATCATGTTTCACTCAAGTGATAATAGATATAAATGTCAGTTGACTAGGAACAATGAATCTGTTATCCCATGGGTTATTACTATCCGGTGTTATCAAGATGTTATCAACTTGGAACCTCCCCTCTATTTCAAGGGTACATTTTAAATGCTCAGTTGATTTGGTTTTAATTAGTCAACCTGATAGTACTGAAATACTGAACTTCTACCACATGTCTACAGCGCCAAGAAGAGATAATACAAATTTTCTAAAAACAAGATCATTTAAATTTGAATAAAAATGAAATTTGAATTAAATTAATATTAATATCATTTCAATACATCAAGTAACATACTTTCCATTTTAAAAGTTAAAAATCTGAGAGCCAAGAGGTGGTGTTAAGAAGAGACAGAACTAAATATCTAAGCTAGAGTCAAGAACAATGAAATCCCGAGACCCAAACTTTAACAAACCAAAATTAAAAATCAGATTGTTATATTGGCAATCTGGGGATGGTGGTATGGGATGTACTCTGGGAACTTTGGCAGAGAGAGCTTGACACTGGGGATGGTATTATCCTAGCACACTGTGTGTCTGAAACTCAACTATGAAGAACTTTGTACATCGCAATGGTTTCAATACAAAAAAAAAGTTAAAAATTTGGAAATAAATTAGTATGTTGGCAGGAAAGAATGAATGGCATGTAAACACAGCAAGAAGGGAAGACAAGGGTCAGAGTGATAGAGAAGCGGTAGGGAGTTTTGCTGTGCATGTGGCTGACTCAGGATGGACCTGGGTTCCATGCCGGTTCCCCATGTAGTCTCCCAAACCAGGAGTGATTTCAAAGCACATAGCCAGGAGTAACACCTGAGTGTCACAGGGTGTGGCCCCAAAACAAAACAAAAACAAAAAAATAAGGGAGACAAATAAGAACTAATCTTCAAATTAGAGTTACTAAGGCAGCAAGATGGGGGTAGGGGTGGAGATGCTAAGTGAGGTGGGGTTGGGAGGTTCTGAGACAGTGGTGGAAAGAAATAAGCTTCCTGGGGGTACAGTGTTGGAATGTTATATTCATAAGCTCTCATCACTGACATTATTGCAACATTCTAAATCATGATGACTAAAATAAAATTTAAACATTATATTTTTTCTTAGAAAGGAAGATTTGAGTTAAGTACTATTTACCCTTCCTTCCTTCCTTCCTTCCTTCCTTCCTTCCTTCCTTCCTTCCTTCCTTCCTTCCTTCCTTCCTTCCTTCCTTCCTTCCTTCCTTCCTTCCTTCCTTCCTCCCTCCCTCCCTCCCTCCCTCCCTCCCTCCCTCCCTCCCTCCCTCCCTTCATTTCCTTTCCTCCCTCCTTCCCTCCCTCCCTCCCTCCCTCCCTCGCTCCCTCGCTCCCTTTCCTTTCCTCCCTCCCTCCCTCCCTCTCTCCCTCCCTTCATGCAAGGTAAGTGCCCTACCTGCTGTACTATTGCTCCGGTATTTACTTTTTTTTTTGGGGGGTCACGCCCAGCGGTGCTCAGGGGTTACTCCTGGCTGTCTGCTCAGAAATAGCTCCTGGCAGGCACGGGGGACCATATGGGACACCGGGATTCGAACCAACCACCTTTGGTCCTGGATCAGCTGCTTGCAAGGCAAACACCGCTGTGCTATCTCTCCGGGCCCCGGTATTTACTTTTTAATTCTAGGTTATTATTGGGCATATAGTTCAACCTTAATGACAAAAGACATTTTGGTATCTAGAAAAAAGTTAAACAGTTTGGCATGTCTATGATGGCAGAGAAAGGGTTGTCTTCTGAACTTATAGGATCACTAAGTGGAAATAAAAATAATTGGATTTAGGCACCAAACCCTCAGCCAGTGACAGCATAATTGATGCCCAATCTACAACAAGATAGATATTAGCAACCCGAGGGTAAGGGAGGGGGATAGGCTATGCATGCTGGGAACGGGGGTGGAGGGAGGAGAACTCTGATGGTGGGAATTCCCCTGATTCAATGTCAATATGTACCTAAAATATTACTCTGAAAGATTTGTAATCCACTTTGGTCAAAATAAAAATTACTACTAAAAATTATTTAAGAGATAATTCAGAATCCAAAGAATAGATAATTCAGAATCTTAAGGATACAGTTAAGATACTAACAGTGTATTTACAGACAATAATGTATTGAGCATTTAATGTGTTAAGAGTAAATCTGTTTTATGATAATTTTCAAAAAGAGATGTAGTCAGATAAAGTAGAGTTTTGTATATTCAGTTTTTATTTAATGGCCATCTACTAAGTTACCTTTCAGTCATATGGTAGATCCTGTGTTAGGTGCTATGAATACATTAGTAAAAAAGAACATGACAATTTCAGTAGTACTAGCTTACAATATAGTAGAGAGACATGAAGGGAATAGGAGATTAATATTGTAAATATAGGGGCTAGAGAGATAGAACAGTGGCATTTGCCTTGCAAGCAGCCAATCCAGGACCTAAGGTGGTTGGTTTGAATCCCAGCATCCCATATGATCCTCTGTGCCTGCCAGGATCTATTTCTGAGCAGATAGCCAGGAGTAACACCTGAGCATTGCTGGTGTGAACCAAAAACCAAATATATATCTATATATATCTCTATATATGTCTATATATATACAGATATATATTAAATATAATACTGTAAACTAGGTCATTTAAACTCTGGGATTACAGAGATAAACTATCTAGACCCTGGAGAATCACTAAAGAAATTTTAGAGGCAGAAAAATTAAAGTAAGCATTTACATGATCTAATAAAGATTGATATACAAGTACTCTAAAGATCAACAGCAACAAAAATCAAAAAACCCTATCAAAAAATGGAAAGAGGTTAATGAGAGACACTTTTCAGTGGGTAACAGGTACATGGCCAGTAGGCACATGAAAAAGTACTCAACATAACATCATAAGGGAAATTCCTTTAAAGACAACAGCGAGAAACCATATAACACCACTGAAATTGTCACATATCAAAAATAGTGGGAATAGTCTGTATTGCAAGGATGTGGTGAAAAAGGAACTCACATCCAGTGCTGATGGGATGTCAAACTTTGTTGAAAACAAGACGGGGATTTCTCAGCAAATTAAGAACTGAGCTTCCGTAAGACTTAGCAATTCCACTTTTAGGCATATTGTCCCAAGACAAATAAAATTCATTCAAAAAGACATGCATACCATTATTCACTGTTATACTTAATGCAATAGTTAAGGTATGGAAAAATCTACAAATCCAATGACAGATGAATGGATTATACAGATGTAGCATGCATACACTATAAAATGAATACTATGCAGTGGCAAAGAATAATGAAATCAAGCAATGTGCTGAAACTGGTTGGAACTAGAAGATAATGTGTTGAATGAAATAAGCCAAAAGAAGGACAATCGCAAGGAAATGTCTCATATCTGTGTATTTAGAATAACTAAACAAGAAAATGAAATATCGTAAAGGAGATTGCCCAATTAACTATCGACTCCAAATAAAAGAAGAACAGAAAAGAAAAGAAATTGAGGGGCAGAAGCAAGAAGAGGAGAAAGAGAAGTAATTAGGGTAATAAGGGTGTAGGGCCTACCAGTGATCTGGAAGAGTTACTGATTATACATCCAAAGCACAGAGTCAGCAACATTAATCATAAGACTGAACTACGACCACTGAACTTTGAAATATCCTTGTCAAGGGATGGTGCTAGGGGTTGTATGGTGGGAGGATGGTTAACAGAGAGAGTACAGAAACTCTAGTGAAGGGAGGATGACACTGGTGGTGGAATATTGTATGCCTAAAAGTCATCTAACAATAATTTCTTAAATCATGGCTCTTTAATTAAAAAAAATAACCCACATAAATAAGTTTTTGAAAGTATGATCTGGCAAATATACTTGGAAGATAGGGATGAATACTGGTAAATTGACATTTACAAAAGCGTCACTATGAGAAATGTAAGTGAAAGTGTCAAGCTGCAGAACTTGGAGAGTGACACAGTGGTAGAACACATGTCTAACATGTATGAGTCCCTGGGTTTGATCCCTGCCTGGCAGCTCTCCACACTGTCATCTGTGATTAGCACAGAAACAAGAGTGAACTTGAGCAGAACGATGACAAACAATACACACATATGTTAAACACATATTTAAAAAGAAAGGCAGACTGAAATTTGCAGTTCAGACAAAAGATAAGGCAGTTCAGGACAAATTTTAATGACAAATACTTTTATTAAAAAGCAATGAACTAGAATTAAAATCTAGTTAGAATTAAAAGTATTTAGTATTTAGTTCTAGCTAGAATTAAAATACCTTTACATTATAATCAATAAACTAAAAAATCTATTTGCTGTTACATACATAATTAGATCTTGAAACTTCAATTGACCTAGGACAGATATTACACTAAAATAAATGACTTCTAGATATTTCTTCATATATGGGGATATTAAAAATGGATATAATTTCTTACATTTCCCTTTTCTCCCTCTTTTGTTCTCTTACTCTCTGAGAAAGATTTCATTCTGATTTTTAATGGTAAAAATAAAGGATATCATGTTAGTAGAAAAGAATTATTCCTTCTTGATATAAATGTCCTAAATGTTGCAAATTATTTTATTAAAAATAGCCTGAAGAGCAAAATTTTGACTTTGTATGTAAAAGATATTTTTTTCAGAATGACTTTATCTAACCAAAATGCAAGACTATTCCACTTTATATTTGTTCCACATTTTTAATGATGTCCATAGTATATATAGCATGCTCATGCATAAATTTTTAAAGTGTATATGATAAAAAGGTCATCCAGAGCAAAATGCATAATTATTTAAATATTATATACAGACATTAATTTAATCTGTTCATTTTCCAAATTTAAAATTAAACAACTTTTGCTTTCCAAATAAAGCAATTATTTTTGAATCATAAGTATTTAATAATTAATATTTAAAGATTTCAAATATTTACTATAAAGCAAACTCTTCTGATTAGAAAATATATACTTGTGAGAAAAATGGAAGCAATTTTAGTAAAAAATATGCAGATGCATCCTATAATAAAAAAGCACATTTAGTGATCATATAATTAGAGGGGAGGAGTATCTGAGTATAAGATGAATGGATCACAGAATTTACTGCCTAAGTTAAAATTTAGTACAAAATTAAGCCTGCCTACCAATAGAGTCAGCATATAAGTTCGGTCTTTTTAAAAATTTAATGCAGTTAGAACAAAGAATATATGTAAACGAATTGGTAATTTACTTTGACAGGACTTGCTTTCCTTCAGAAATACAGGTCACGGCAGCATATTTGTAATTCACTAATAAAAATGTGGAAATACGTAAGTAGTTTTCTTTGACTTTTTCTCAGGATATATATTTGCTTGCATTCACATTACAAGTTTTTGGCTAAACATTAGATGAAGCAAAAATATTAAAAGCTAAAGCATATCTATTTGTTAATACAAATTTATGTTGCATCAAAAATGAATGTCTATAATATCTAAGTAATTATCTTTATGACATCAGGAAATTAATTTACAAAACAAAGTTGGTTGTTTTGGCAGTAGGTGCTTTGGTAAATGCATTAGCACTTATACCTCTGCTTCTTTAATATTCAGAAAACAACAACCCTTACTAAAAGGAATCATCTCCCTTTCTTCTTTCCTCTCTCTTTTTCCTTCCTCTTTCCTTCCTGTTCTCTATCCTTCCTTCTTTTCTCCCCTCCCTCCCACCCTTCTTTTCTGCTACACCCTGAGATGCTCAGACCTTATTCTGGCCTAGGCTTTCAGGAATCAGTCTTGGCAAGTTTGGAGGACCATATATAATGCAAAGGATCAAACCCAGATATCCTTACCCACTGTACTATTTCTTTCCTCTCTAAAATTAAGCTTTAAAGAGAAGTAAAGAATAAATTTATTAAGAAGGCTGGATAAGTCACATTAATTAAATTTTATTTTGGTATTCAGATGAAATAAACTCTTCTTAGAAACACTGTAATACAAGTCCTAGTGATACATTTCAAGAACTGGTAAATTCTGAAAGGGTCAAAATATTAGGAAAACTGAATTTGATCAATGTGACATATAAGAGAACACGGCAGAAAGTAAAGTAATTTTTAAGCTAACTATATGATTCTTAACCATATGATGAAGCTAACCTATAGTAGTACTTGTAATGGCAGAAAATCTTTGCCAAACATTTATACATTTGAGTATAAAAACTTCTTACAGTGTAAAAGTAATTCAATTAAAAATCTAGAGAGCCAGAGACTGTGTACTTGTAATGGCAGAAAATCTTTGCCAAACATTTATACATTTGAGTATAAAAACTTCTTATAGTGTAAAAGTAATTCAAAGTCTAGAGAGCCAGAGACTGTAAGAGAGAGAGAGACAGAGAGAAAATCCTTCTGCTACAGTCAAGATTAAGTGTTGTTCATAAATCAAAGGGCCCTCCCTAGCATATGGAGTAGTTGCCACATCTTCCTAGGGATGGTCTGCAGCTATGTTCACCTCAGGCTCATCATGAAGAGGTGAACTGTCAAATATAATTTCAGTCATAGAATGGTATTGGTGAGACAGATTAGTGGTATGCAATCATTGCAGTTTATCTAGCTCCAAACTGCCGCTTGGGAAATCTTGAACTCAAATGAACAGAGATTCAGTCATTATTAGTGTCAAAAAGGTACACAGAAACAAAATTTGGTTGGCAGCAGGAAAGAACAATCATGTTTGAAAAGAAGTGACCAATTGCATATTCAAAACAAACTGGGTGATACGCTATAGTTTTGAAATACTTTGAATACCAGAGTAGTCATACATTATTCATCGTTCATTGATTAATATTTAAAATGTGTTTCTCTAAAGTAATGCTATTTAGAAAGAAAATAAACTCATATATTACTTTAAAATTTCTCATGTTGATGCAGAATAGAGTTTTTACATATACAGGAATAACATAGCATTAAAAGTTGCAATCATTTTTAATATCATTGCTTAAGTTGGATATTTAAAGAGATACACCTTTTTGAAAGAGAAAGATTAGTTCTGTGGAAATATTTTTTAATATTTGAATGTTACACAATTTGGTTACTTTCGTAGAAAGAAATGAGGCTATAGTATTAAAATAAGCTTAAAATGTGAAGGAACTTGATGTAAATAATCTTCCAAATATTTTCTGAAAAACTTGGAAATTATGTATCTATAAATGACAAATAGAATATTCTAATAGAAAACACAAAGTTTGGTATCATTAAGTCAGACTTTTCCTCCCCAACCAAATATACACAAAAAGAATGTCCTCAAGTGTCACTGTCTGAAGTGATATGCTCTGACAAATCTAACAGCTCTTTCTGTGTCATTCCTAATGCACTTGTCACTCAGTATTATCCATCCTCATTAATGACAATGGGAAAGTTTATCTTGGGAACACGTTTTAAATCATCTACTCTTTACAATGGGACCATGAAATCTCTTACAAAACATGAGGCGGGAACTACTCTGACAACAAAACCCCTTCCTGGCAGCTTTATTCTTAATTCCTGTTCAAGAAGTAATCTGTTTATTATAAAATCATACAGAACAATATATTAAACAGAATTTAAAACAAGAATAGCTAGTGTGCTTTTCAAGCTTACAAGTATTTTTACAACATTTTTATTAGGCTGAAAACACTAAGTTGAGTCCTTTTTGTGTGGTTTCATTCTTCTTTTTCTATTCTACTAAGAAAAGTAGAATAGAAAAGGAGTTTGATTTTATCTAATTTTCAAATTACTTTAAAATGCCAACAATATTAATCTTTATGTAATTATTAAAATAAGTTGTATTAACATAAATAAAGTGATTTGGAGTGAAATTGTTCTCACATATTTCAATTTCCTAACAAATATGTCAAGAGAATTCAACTTAAGGTTTAGTAATATTGGTAAGTTACAAAATTATTTTTTTTTTTTTTTTTTTTTTTTTTTTTTGGTTTTTGGGCCACACCCAGCGGTGCTCAGGGGTTACTCCTGGCTGTCTGCTCAGAAATAGCTCCTGGCAGGCACGGGGGACCATATGGGACACCGGGATTCGAACCAACCACCTTTGGTCCTGGATCGGCTGCTTGCAAGGCAAACGCCGCTGTGCTATCTCTCCGGGCCCGGTAAGTTACAAAATTATTTTAAGTAATATATTTACATTTTAAATTTCAAATTGGCATTGTTTCTCTGCTTAAGAAATTTTTACAGTTTTTGAAAGCTAAAATGAAAATTAAGGGAGACTTCATCTGTACGCACATTTAACCTTAGTATTTTAATCTACTGATTACATATATTAATGTAGACAATTAACAACCATAATATCTCTTTTCCATAAACTGCTGATAAAAATCAATCTTTTTAGATATACATCTTTATTCCTTTTAGTATTCATCCATCAAAAACCTAATGCCACATTTTTGATTGACTTAGTGTATGGTAAAATAGTATTAAGAAGCAATTTCTGAGCCTGGAGCCAGGAATAACCCCTGAGCACAGCCGGGTGTGACCCAAACCCCCCCCCCCCCCCACACACACAAAGAATATAACTTAGAAAGCTATAATGTTGATTTTAATTGTTCAATGCTATATATATTTATAAAACCTAAATATATAAATATAAACCTAAATATAGAAATATAAAACATATATGTACATATATATAGGTTTTTGGGCCACACCTGGTAACGCTCAGGGGTTACTCCTGGCCATGTGCTCAGAAATCGCTCCTGGCTTGGGGGAACATATGAGACCCCGGGGGATCAAACTGTGGTCTGTCCATAGCAAGACAAATGCCCTACCACTTGTGCCATTGCTCAGGCCCCACAAATCTTAATATTTCAAGTATTTTTAAACTAATTAAAATACAAATTATACATTAAATGTATGAATTCATTATAATGTACTCAAGACTTAATTTTTATTTTTTAAAATTTATTTTGAATCACTGTGAGATAGTTATAAAGCTGTTCATGATGTCCAGCACCCATTTCTGTACCATTTCCTGCCATCAATGTCACAGATTTGGTTCCTGCTCTCCCCTATCCCACCTCACCACTTTATGGCAGATATTTTTCTTCTCACTCCCACCCTGCACTTTCCTTTTTTTCCCTTTTAAACACTGGTTTGCAATATGGTTACTGAAGGGGTATTATGGTTATATCACTTTCCTCATTTCAGTACCCAGTTCTGGTTGGTCCAGAGTGAAAAAAATAATTTTAAGACTGTAAATACCCCTTAAGTGACAATTCTTTCTTCTCTTTATAATTTGTATTTTTTCCAAAGCAGGAGGTCTTATTTTATTTGTTGCATTTCTTTTTTCATAGCAAGCTTTCTCTTTAAATGGTAGTCAATATTTTTGCCTTTGTGTGCCCTAAGATTTTAGTTTAGAGATGAAAACAGTGAAAGGGCCTAATATATTTCAGTAAAAGTTGATCTTCAAAAGCAGTGGCATCAAATTCTTAGCATGTATGAGGCACTGAGTTAAATTCCAAGAACCACATGTCTCCTTGAACACTGCCTCTTTGGGCCCTCTATGAATACCCCACATACTGGATTTGACTTACAGGATATAGTTTGCTAACCTCATGCTACAAAATATCAGAATTTTATACTACACAAACCAAGCATAGTTGGGTTTACTTTTATATTTTACTGGTATAGAAGTATAAGAATATTATAGCATAGTTGTAACTTTACAATTATATTATATAACATTATAATAGTTATAATATAGTTTAAAATTATACTGGTATAAAATATAAGAACGTTTCTAATAAATATGGGATATAATAATAAATGAATACTTGGGGTCATTGTGATAGTACAGTAAGTAGGGCAGTTGCTTGCTTTGTATATAGTTGATGCGGGTTTGATCCCCAGCACCACATATGAGCCCTACCAGTAGTAATCACTGACACAGCAGAGTCAGGAGTGACAGCTGTTACTCCTGTATGGTTCCCCAAATAAAACAAAAATAAAATAGAATGCTAATGCAAAGAAATGGTACATATTCATTGTACCATTAAGACTAATCACATTTTAACACATTATTACATGTTCTTTTTGCTTCTTGACTCAGTTACCTATTAAGTTAGTTACATAGTAAGAAAATGGATTCAATTATAAATAATAAGCATTGTAAGGACTGAATATAATTGTGCTTAACTTATATATCTAACTGGATAGAATGATTTCCTAGAATGAAATTCTCAAGAAATCAAACTAAAGAAGCAGCCTGGAATTTGTTAGTTCCATACACACAGAGAGGAAAATAGTTCACTAATTATAGTTCTAGTTTCTACTGTTAGGAAAATTAGTTGCTTTATTGCTAATGTGTATTTGTATTTAAAAAGTAGAATTATCAAAATGTGTTCAAATTAAACTGTATATAATTATTTCATATTTAACTCTTAAGTCTCAGGGATCCTTTAGAATGCTTTCAAGGCATGAAAACATTTAGGCAACAAAATAAGTTCTGTAGGTCATAGAAGATGAGGCAAATTAACAGGCAATTACTGGGACAGGAGGGTTAGAAGAATAGGTACTTTAAACTCAGGAATTAGGACTAATTCCTATCAACTCTGGGGTACTTTACAAATGTAGTCTAAACCTGAAAGTTGACTTAAGAAATCATATTTAAAAAAATCACAAACATGTATCACTATGGAAACTTGGTATTATATCTATTAAGATGAAGCATTCAAAATAAACTTGCAATAGCAAAAAAATAAGTCATATTTCAAATAGAATGCTACTTTTTAAAAAAATAAAAAGGACATCTTTAGTCATTTTCCAGTTGACATCTTTAAACAGTAAAATTCTATTTATTTCAGCAATAATGGTTCTTATGCTATTAACTGATTTTTTAAATGTTGCTTTATACAAAATCTTAAATATATATTAATAATTATGGAATTAGGTATAGTTGAAAATGGCAAGTTGTGCTCTAAATGTTTTGAGCAGTGCCAAAATTCCTTTTGTTCATTCATTCATTTATTCAATATTGACATTGAGTATTCACATATCAAGCACTAAACTAGAAAAGGGGAGTATGATGAGTAAAATGAATACATTTAAGGTACTTATGTTCCTAAAAGAATCTCATTTCCTTCAATCTCCAATACTTTATAAATGAGGTTTAAACACCATGTTTTCATTGTGCTGAAGTATGGCAATAAAAACAAACAAAAGAATAGATAGGATACTTGAGAGGTAAATAACAGAGATTACCTGGATCAAGGCTATTTTTATTTATTTTATGAGTGGCCTTAATTATTTTTATACACCAATCAGTCCTACCTATTTTTAAAGGAAGGTCTATATTTATTCATTTTGTTCTTGATTCAATCTGATTGTCAAATCACTTTTGTCTGCTCCAGACTGGGTTTGACGCTGACTAAAAATCAATTTTTTTCAGTTTTGACAATATACAAAAAAACCCCAAAAAGTTGAGATGGGTAATATTTTTTATCCAAATGTTCAAATGCTGAGGAAATAAATTATAAAATGTTAGGTAAACACACCTCAGTATTATAATTTTACCAAATAATTTTTTGCAAATAAAAATTACTTAACACCACATATATGTTGTATCTACATAGAAATAAAAATTGAAGTATATTAAAATATTAATAGGTATAAAATAATTCTTATAATTTATGCCAGCCTAAACATTTAGTGAAAAACCAGGTGACTGAAGCCACACAGTACAGATGATTATTATATCAAAGTTTTATTTTGAAAATCTTTTTTTGAAAGCAATGAATAGGCTGTGAAAAATAATTAAAACAAATCAGTCTGAATTGATTCCTTTATAAATGCCTACATCTGGCAAGGTTTGAACTTTAATACAATAAAAAATAAAAAAGGAAATGTTTACATTTCAGTCATTCTGAAATATACTTGTTCATAGAAAAGAACATTTGAACACTATCAATGTGTGATAAGCTCCATACTTATGTACACAGTTTATAAATTAAAAGTCAGAATAGTTTTCTCTTAAAAACTCAGTTTATTGATTTTTTATAGTTATTAACTTCAAAAATGGAGTTTTTGGTTTTGCCAAATATGTTAACAATTTGTTGATAAAAAATACCGATACCCTAATACTGCATTAGCTTTTTCCTTTGCCCACTGAATACAAGATAATTTGACCCATTTATTTACAGGCTCAACAAGGGCAATCCATTTCATGCTATAGCACTGACCCTTAACAAAGATCTTGTAAATGAGTAGCTATTACAATATGTACAAGTGACCTTTAATTGCACCGGGAGGCTTTCTGTTGGAGGGGTTTCAATGCTACACTACTGCTACAGTATATGTTGGTAAAATATTTATTTCTGAGCAGAAATATCAATAATGTCCCCTGATTCATATCAAAATATGTAAGTGAAAGTTTAAGGCTTTTATTTCTGGACAGCATGATCATGCCTTTTAAGTAACAGTGAATCAGAAGATGAGCTTTCCCACAATCACATACAAATGAAATATTTAGAATATGCATGAATAATTAAATTTAAAGAAATCTACTCAGATGCAACTTCGTCTTTTGCCTTTCGAACAAAAAAAGTTATTTCAAACTTGCTACCACTTCATTTTATAACAGCAAAATTACATCTCAGTTAAGGATGCCTTTTCTCTTCTTACTTACTAAATGACTTATACAAACAGAAGTTTTACTACTTTGAAATGTGTAGAGAAGAATCCTGTACCCCAAAAGTCATATATATGTATTATACATTTATATATATATATACATCTAGTGCACTCCAGTATCTGTATTAAATAATTATATTAATTTTTTCAAATAAATCATAGATTTATATCTCTCAACTGCTATTTTGTTTGCTCAGAATTTTTTTCAATAGGTGTATGTTTTCGACAGCCTCACAAAAATGGGAAATACATGATTTCATACACCATTCATTTTGGGTATCTTAATCCTGGAGGGTTCATGCCACAATGATTTGGTTTGAATCTCTACAACAACAGTGGGCTGACATGACAGCACCTGACAAAACAAGTCAGTGAAATTTACGATGCCAAATATACAGAATCTGAACTGGCTAGTCTCTGAGATGTCCACTGTGGCGTGGAATTATGACAGTAATAACAGACAGAACTATGCTTCCTATTCCAATAAGAGAACTGCTTTGCTAAACATCTAAGTAAAAATATTTCTATCATGCCCCATTAAAAATTATTTACCATAGACCCCTAATTCTAACTTAAATATCCAGTTTAACGACAATTTTGTTTAAATACAATTTAATTGCATGCTTTCATTAAGATGGCACATGATTTATTTTTAATAAACTATACAAAATATTTCTAGTAATCATAGTAAGAGAAAGATGTTTTACAATAATAAAATTTACTATTGTTTTTCCTTAAAGATAATGTCCAGACTTTTCAGAAACATTTGCAATGAAAAGAATAGGCTAAATATAAGTAGTTAAAGTAATGATAAATGGGGACATAAAAATAAAAACTGAATGTGTGGGGTTTAAACTCTTACAAAACTTTGCATGCATTTTGATTATTTCAAGGAAAAAGTTTCTTTTTATTATTTTATCTTATTTAGTTTTGGTTTGGGGCCAGACGAAGAGGTGTTCAGAGAATAATCCCAGCTCTGCACTTGGAACTTGCTTCTGGAAGTGCTTGAGGAACCAGATGCTGTGCCTTAAGCTGTCACAGGCAAGGCATGCACTCAGCATGTTGAGTTATTTGTCTGCACCACACTCCCAAAATAATTTAAATAAAAAATTTTACTGAGGGGCTGGAGCAGTAGCACAGCAGTAGGGCATTTGCCTTGCATGAGGCCGACCTAGGACAGACCCGGGTTTGATTCTCAGCATCCCATATGGTCCCGAGTCTGCCAGGAGTGATTTCTGAGCACAGAGCCAGAAGAAACCCCTGAGCCAGCTGTGACCCAAAATTAAAAAAAAAAACAAAAAAACTTTTTTTTTTTTACTGAGGAAAACCCAGCAGTCTCTGTTCACACCAGCAATCATCCCAGCAGATAAATGATTCAGTTCTAATACTAAGACCAAAAAGAAAATGATGACCACTGACTCTTCCCAAGTAGTTTGTTCTGGGCTGACAACTCTGGGGCTTTCTAGGAATGGGGCAGGCAGATTCGCTTTCTACCCAAAGCCACTGCACTGCATTGCCTCATCCAATAACCAACAATGATGAGCTCTGACTAAAAGGGCCAGCTGCACACTGAACTTTATCAAACTTTCAACTCACCAAATTTGTTCCAAATCTACAGATCCTGGACCAATGGTTGTGTTAACACCACAAAAATTTCATTGTCATGTCAACATACTAGGATCACAACAAATCAGATGGGAAATTGGCACAGAAGATGATCAAGTTCAGCGAGCCTGAACAGTAACACATATGGCTCAGTTAGCAATGATCGTAGAATGGTAAATTCTTACACAGGACTTTAGTAATACCATTGAGAGATATGACAATAATTACAAATTGATACTCATTGATCTACATTTTGATAATTATATTTGCCTTTATGTTATGACAAACAATATGAAGTAAACTTGTTTGTACTTGCAAGGGGGCAGGCCAGGGTGATAGGTAGGAAACTGGAACCCTGGTGGGAGAAAGTCACATTGGTAGTGGTGGTGGTGGGTTTAGTGTTTGAACATTTAATGACTGAAACAGAATATGAACAACTTGGTAAATCATGGTGTTATAATAAAAATTAAAAAATAACCCCCAAATACTTAACTGACATATTACTGATATATGATATTGGTGTTAGGTATGCTAAAATTCAATATTTTGGGGATCCGATATTTGTATGTACTATGAAATGGTTAAAACAAGTAGTATCGATCACTGCATACTGTTAATAGTACTTCTCTTGCTATAAGGATGTTTAAAATCAATTCTCATAACTTTCAAACATGCAATACAGAATTATTAATGAGTCACGTTGTGTCATTACATTTTCATGATTTACCTTATAATTGAAAGTTTACACCTTTTAACCATTTTAATTCATTTTGCACACCCACTATCCCTTACATCTGGCAACAACAATCTGTTCTCTGGATCTTTTATATTTCATACACATTCGAGATCACCAGGTATCTGCCAATCTTTGACTGGCACATTTTATTTACATAGGTTCTTCAAGATCCATCCTTTCATATTGTCACAAATGACAAAGTAAATACTTATGGACATATGTATTATACTTAGTTGTTTATATATTTGAGTATAGTAAATAATGCTGCAGTAAAATTATGGCTTAAATTTTTGTTTTGCCATGTTCAGCTGTGCTCGGCTCTGAGCTCAGGTAACATTCATGGTAATCTTGGGGGATTGTATGGGGTACTAAGGATTGAACCCACCTAGAACAGCTGTATGCAAGGCAAAAACTTACCCACTATAATATAGCTTTTTGAATTAGGGTTTTAATATTTTTCATATAAAAACCCAGAAGTAGAACTGCCATATCACATGTCATTCTATTTTTATTTTTTGAGGAATTTTCTTGTTGTTTTCCATTATATTGCCACCAATTTCCATTCCCACAATTCTCACCAATAGTGTACAAAGGCTTCATTTTCTCTATATCCTCACCAACACTTTTCTTTATTGTTTTTCTGACAGTCATTTTAATAGGTATGAGATACTATCTCATTGTGGTTTTGATTTACATTAATCTATTAGTGATGTTGAGTATCTTTTCATGTACTTGTTGGCGATCTTTAAGTTTTCTTTGGAAATATGTCTATAAGGTCTTTGTCCATTCTTTAATAAGTTTTATTTTTAAAGCATACTTAGGATATCAATCTTTTATTATATAACCGTCAACAGGTTATATATGACCTATTATATAATATATAACCCAGTATATGATATAGGTTATATAACCTTTCTAGATTATATAACAATGAGTTATATAACCTTTATTGTAACAAGTACCACAGGCTCTTCATGAGAGATTTCTGGATCATAGACCACACCATTAGGCAAAATCCTAAACATTTGTTTCATTTGTGGGATTTTTGTTGTTGTTGTTTTTTGTTTTTTTTGGATCACACCTGGTGGCGCTCAGGGGTTACTCCTGGCTCTGAGCTCAGAAATTGCTCTTGGCAGGCTCGGGGGAATCACATGGGATGCCGGGATTTGAACCACTGTCCATCCTGGGTCACCAATATGCAAGGCAAGCGCTCTACACCTCTGCTATCTCTCCAGCCCCCGTTTTGCTTGTTTTTTATATGGTGTGAGAGTCAATCTTACCACTGAACAAACACATTTTTCTTTATTTTCCTGACATCTGTGGCATAAATATAATAGTAATAAAGGAGTTATGTTTAGTATGAGACTAAAGTTCAATTTTATAAAAATGAGTATTTTTAGATCATAGTTATTTCATAGCTACTAATTGTCAAGGCATAAAAATTAATTCAGACATAGTTCTCCAAGACATGGGAATCTTTTGAAGTAACTGATTATAAACTTAGTTATCACATGTTTCATTGACCATCTAGAAACATGTTTTTGGCCAAATATGAACTCACTCTTCCTTGTCAAATGAAGTAAAGATGCTCAGCTAGTCCATCTCCCAGGAAGCATGTGAAATAAACACAAAAGCAAACAGGCCTTCTGCTGCCTCAGGGAAAGTCAGCAAGATGGCAGCTTCAATCATTCGGAATAATACTAAAGCAGCCTTAGGCTTTTCTCAGAATGGAAACATGTCACTATTATTACAATATTCCAACAAATCAGAATGCAGAGAAGAGAACACTTATGTAATCACATCCTCGAAGGGCACTTTACTCAACATTTAAGTGGAAAATAATTATAAAGAAATTTCAGAAAAATTGTCAGTGAACATAAATGACTCAGGGAAAAATGTGTTTATTTCGACATACTTAATAGGATGTTAAAAAGCATACCACTTAGAACAATTTCCTTTTACATTCCCCTTTAGGAGTTATAAATGTTAAGGATAAGTTTTTGTGAAGTGATAAGTACAAAGTTTTTCATTCAGATTGCTAGTATGAAATACTCATTTTCTTTCTGAGACAGGTCTACTACATTAGAAGTTTGTTTAACAGAATAAAATTTCAGAACATTTATACAGAAAGCTATAAAACATCTTTAAATATTTTGGGGGGAACTTAACTAGTCAGTATGCTTTTAGAATGTGTCTAGTCATGAAGACATCTTTGGTCAATCATCAAAAAAATCAAAGGAAAATTGAGCATGACTCAACTCTAACTTTAATACCGCATGATTGTGTCGTGTAAGCTTGTTTTGTGTGAGAGCTGCTGTGGTTTTAGCAGAGATTAACAACCAGATCTAAGCTGGTCTCTAAACTTTGCCCTGCTGATGCCTCAAGCTCTTTGAAGTCTGACCATCATACCTGGCAAAACAACAGTGGGAACTCGAATGGTGTCAGATCTAATCAAATTGTTCGCTGCAGCATTGTTAACTATGGGCTTCACTAATTGGCCCAATTGCGGATTATACCTTTTGCTACACATCGAGACAATAATTTAGTTAAATCATGTCCTCCCCCCACATTTATCTCTTCTAATTAAGATTCCAAAGTAGGAAGAAATAGGATTAGGGAGAGTTTTTAAAACTGTGTTTCCATTAAGGTGGCATGGACTTTTGATCGACCCCCTATGACATGTGAATTAATAGTGTACTATTATGCCAACTTCTGGAGACTCTGGGAAACCTAAGTAGAACCCTGTATATTTTATCACTTGAAAATTCAAGTATATATATATATATATATATATATATATATATATATATAAAAATGTATATACACGGATGTAGAGATATGATAATTAAATTAAAATATAAACACAGAAAATAACATTTCTATAGTCAAAGAATTTAATTTTAGTTTACTTTGGCAGATGATTTCATTCACATGAACAGACGTCTATACTTCATTGGTTACTCCTGGCTGTGCACTCAGAAATCGCTCTTGGCTTGGGGGAGCATATGAGACACCCGGGGATTGAACCACGGTACGTTCTAGGTTAGTAAGTGCAAGGCAAATGCCCTACCACTGTGCCACTGCTCTGGCCCATGATTTTCTTTTGCTACTTGCCATATAGTTGGGTATTAAAAAAAAGTTTTGCAGAGCATTATTTTCAGAAAAGATCTATATTGAACTATATAGTTCATGATGCTACAACCTAATAATGCTACTTAATTGGTGCTTCTATTAATGTATCTTTGTGACACAATTGTGAACTAGAAAAATGAGTCCTTTTTGACTTTAATAGAGTAAGCACATAGTTAAATTTCTATTTCCTTAAAAAGGCAGGAAATGGAGAGAGCAAGCAGGTTAAGCACCTACCTCACATGCAACAAAACAAGGCTTGATCCCTGGTGCTGAAACAGGGCCATCTGAATAGCACAAATAGTGATTCCTGAGTGCATAGCCAGGAGAAAGCCCTCAGCACAGCTGGATGTAGCCTCAAGCCACCCCTTCCCCAATAAACTACAAAGATGAAGAAATATGCACAAAAAATAAGAAATTTTAGATAAGAAAACACAGAACATTCCAGAATATCCAACAATGACTCATGAATACTTTCTCAAGATGTAAAAGTAATGTTAACAAATTATATCAAGTGTACTACATTATTTTAATAAGTTAATTTATACTGAGACATGCCACTCAGGTTTTATTATTTAAAAATAAATTAACTGAGCAGGGGATATAGTACAGTGGGTACACCTTGCATAGGTGCTAACCTAGGTTTCATTTCTAAATACAACCAGGAGTGATAACCTAAGCAGAACCAGAAAGATGTGACCCTCACACCCTGTCCTATTCACTAAAAAAAAAAAAAAAATGAATGAATATACTAATAAAAAGCACTAATGCACTTAAAAATACTTTAATAAAGATTGGCTGATCAGTTTTTGTGGGTATCCTGCAAGCAGTTCTTTGAGGGACAAGGGACTACTCTTAGAGATGCTCCAGTAATGGGTTGAGAAAGTTTAATTCTGGGTATGGTGAGGTAGTGCGACTGGGGCTTTAGTGGTACTGGGGACCAACAGGATCCTAGCAATTCTTGTGGGCCTCCAGGATCACACCAGCAGTGCTTGGGGAGGGGGGTCATGCTACATGGGGAATCAAACTCTCAGGTCTCTGCACATGTAAGCATGCATCTCTAAACACTAAACTATCCCTGGCTTCTGATAATTCTATTGTGAGAAAAAGTTCTTGGAATTGGAGCTGTTTGGAGATAATGCATTTTGAATAAGAAATCAAGTCCGACAAGACAAATTTGAGTAAATCTGACTTACTCTGATATTGACTTACTTTAGAAAACCCAAATAAATATATTATTTATGGTATTACTACTGCTTATAATAGTATGCTATACACAAAAAGCTAATATTGAAAATTTGCAGTAAAAGTATGTTTTTGGTATATTTTAGTGCAATTTATAATCAGACATTCTAATTCAAAACTGTCACATTACCAAAGCAAAAACCTTGTTTATAAATGATATTAAGAGGCTGTTAGTAAATTATTGCCCTTTATATCAGAAAATTCAATTACTAGACTTTGTTAAGATAAAGTCAAAATAATAAAATATAAAAATTAGCAAAATAATAGTAATTGCAAGTAAAGATCCTGCTCGGATTATGTAATCGAATTCATTCCAATCACACTTTAATTCCTAGTAAGTCTTAAACTTGGAAGTAATTTCTTTCTCATTATACATGCATCTTAGATAAATTAACCAAGAAGGTCAGCTGACTAATGCAGCTTAAAAATATTTACTCTTAAATTTGAACTGATTTAAAACCATAATACTAGTATTCCATCAATTATTTGATACCTACTAAGTATATAACTTAGTTGTTAAGTTTCAGAAGAGATATAAAGATGGAGTTTTGCATATTGAGTATATTATAGTATTCACGCATGTTTTTGCTATAAAATATTCAATTGCTATATAGGAAATATAGAAAGAAACAAAAGAAACGAGATTATAGGTAAAAGTGGCTCAACCTATTGGAAGGTTATGATGATTACTAGTGATAAAATAAGGTTTTTAATACATAAACACAGAGGTGATTTAATAAGTCAGAGAAAATTACTTTAGAAAGAGAAATGAGGAATTGCCTTTTTCTCTATTTCTTTTTCCCCGTTTCCAACTATGCCAAACTTTGAGACCATGTGACTGAAAGTAAATTCCAACACATATGCAACTAATATGCTTCAAAAGGAGCAGAAAACCATTTGTTTTGGCTGTGAAACCACCTTTCCACCCCTGAAAGTAAAAAGAAAACTCAATGCTTGAAACAGCAATGTTTTTGACTTATCAGTGCAGTTTTAAAAGGCACTTGTGAGTTGTGCATATGAATACACTGCTACTGACAAGAAATTTTCACGGGGCCGGGCGGTGGCGCTAAAGGTAAGGTGCCTGCCTTGCCTGCGCTAGCCTCGGACGGACCGCGGTTCGATTCCCCCGGTGTCCCATATGGTCCCCCAAGCCAGGAGCGACTTCTGAGCGCATAGCCAGGAGTAACCCCTGAGCATTACCGGGTGTGGCCCAAAAACCAAAAAAAAAAAAAAAAAAAAAAAAGAAATTTTCACTCCTACTGAAGAAATTTTCTTGCTTCCAGGCTCTATATCACAAAGAGATTTTTCTGGTTGAAAATATGTTCTGTAATATATAACTTGACATTATTTAATCTTAGATGAACAACATGACTAGATTTTAACTAAAGAAGTAACCATCAGTTTTTGTTTTGTTTTCAAATACTTTTTTCAAACCACTGGGAGTAAACAATTATAATGACTATCTTAGTTAAGCCTACATAGGAAAAAGAGAACAGAACATAAACTGATGCAGTTTATAACAGATCTTTCATTGCCTCTAATGTTAAAATAAGACTACTATTAAAACTTAGTTATTTAAAGGCGAGGTCCACCTGATATTATAAGTACTTAATTTAGTTCTTTTGGGGGGCACATCTGGCAGTGCTCAGGGGCCTTACTCTGGAAAACATAAGTGGCACTGAGATTTGAAACAGGTCATAGGCGCAGCCACTTGCAAGGTTGCAAGGCAAGCACCTAAAACTTGAAACTATCTTTCCTGCCCTAAGTACTTATTTTTTTTAACCTCTCACCTTCAATATAAATGTGTATGTAATTGCCTATGTGTGCATGCATGTCTGTGTGTGTGTGTGTGTGTGTGTGTGTGTGAAAGAGAAGGGGGTATAGAATAAGATGGAGGCAAGCATAAACATGATTCATTCCCCTGTACTACTTTCTTCTCTTGAGTAATGTTTTATTTTATTTTTATTTATTTATTTTTTTACTAAGGAATCTTGTTTGTATGACGACAGACAGGATAGTTCTTATTGAGATAAAGGTAGCTTATAGAGAAAGACATACATTTTCCATAAAACACAGAAAATTAACTTAGAAGAGAAAGTGAAACAACGTTTGAACAATTACACTGTTGAGTTTCATTTCAATGGCTTCTTTTGAGAACTAAAGCAAATTAGCTCAAGAATCACAACTTCTACACTGTGGTTCTTTTGGCTTTAAGTGGCTTTTGAAGGGAATATCCTCAAATGAGAAACTTCTAACACTCCTGCAGAGATGACCTGCTTGAAGAACTGGCTGCCTGATTAACTATTAACTGCTCTCAATAGGATTAGATAATTAAGGACATTGATGACCATTAATTAGGAGGAGGGCACATTAATTTGTCACTGGATAGGGCCCTTACAATGATTTATAGGTTAGTGCTACTTGCACATGTGAAGGCAAAAAAAAAAGAGAGGGAACCATTAAGTTACCTTATCAAGTGGCCAGCTAAAGAGGGCACAGGGTCAAAAAAGGGCCAAAGTGGTCACTTAAGGGTGAAGTCCCAAACACCAAAGCAGTGCCAAGCCACATTGACCATCATTTGGTGATGAAGTTAAAAATATGCTAATTTATTGGTGGCAATTCTCTCTTTTTATGGTTTCAAGCAGTTAAGACAAGTGGCCTGCTTAAGAGCTTTTCATTTGAAAAGAGATTAAACAAAATGGTTTGTCAAGGCTGCTGGGTTGTTTTATGTCTTTGTTAAAAAAAATGGCACTGACTACACTGATAACTATCACATCACCCACAACCATCTCCCTGAGAATTTATTTCGTTAATAAATACATCAACTCTAATTGCTTAATAGTGCTATGTTCATTTGCTCTTTAGCAAGATTAAGTTGAAATAAATCTTTTGTGCTACTACTTTCTGTCACCATTGCTTGCATAAAGGTCACAAAACAGTCCAGATTTTGTAGAAAATGTACTAAAAGAAAGCAGTGCAAATTATACTTTGCTTTATTTAGCACAGAGAGTAGAAAGACAATCTCACTAACAGAAAAGGAAAATGCGTTTAGACTAAAGGTAAGATTCACATTCCATACACAAGTAAGTATATATCATTAACATTTAATTAAATATGCTTTGAAAGCCGTAAAAATATGCATATCATTCTTAAGTAAGTTTGGAGCTTACTTTTAATAGAATTAAAAACAAAATCATTTTTGTTATATTCTGATATCCCATTAAAATGGAGGGAGCAAAAAGATAGTATAAAAATTCTTCTGTTATAGTATGAGACTTCAAAATATTTAGAATGAAACATCTTGAAAGAATTCCATTAACATTAAAAAACTCTAAAAAACAATAACCCAAAATATAAAAAGATACTGTTTAACCTCAGATGGTGAATTAAAATATAAACATTCTTACCTCAATGGTGAACAGCTTCTTTTTTAATTTAAAAGCTAAATCTTTGACATCTGATACATCACAAATCAAGTTATTAAGCCGTGGAATCTGTCGTATATGAATCAAACCTTGTGGAGGAAAAATTAAAAGCAAAAGATTTCAACGCTGTCATTGGATGCATGAATTAAAAGAGTATTACGGCAGAATCCTGCAAATTTACACACAAGCATCCTCCCCCTTTAAAACTGGAGCTTACTACCAGGAGCAATGAAGCAAATGGTGTGATTATACTCAAGTAATCAAGCAGAATAAGATAAACAGAAATCCTTGTGCGAGGAAAACTAATTGCACTTTGGTACAGAAGTACAGATGTAAAGAGGGATCTTAATACTTGTCAAAACTAAAGCTGGTTTGTGTGTGATTTTCTCTTGTATTTACAGTAAGCAAATATGGCTATCACCTTGCATGCTGCCCACGGCACCACTGAGTGATCTTTATTTTATTAAATGCACCAGTAAGCAGCCAGCAAAACAAGGCTTATGGGTTACTGATAACCAGTGAAGCACTACTGAAAAGTATTTCATTTTGTATCTTATTAATGACTGGAACAAACCATTGAAAAAAATAGATTTCACTATCCAACATTAACTCCTATGCCATCTCAAGACACTCATTTCTGTGGCATGTCAGACCTTTCTGTAGCTGTTTGAAGCTTTGTAACAGTGCTAGGTAAACTGTGAGCTTCGGCCTCTTGTCAACAGAAACACTTGCTAATTTTCTCTGACAAGGCACTAGATAGCTTTTGTATAGCATCATGCATTTTCCGACTAAACTCAGGGTCATTTGCCACAGATGAAGACATAAGAGAAAGGTACTTCAATGTTGCTCTCTGTCTCTCTCAGTCCATATTTAAAAATCACCAACTCAAATTTTCAAATATAGGGCAAGAAGATCAATCCAAATCTGAACAGATTAGAAAAATCTTACCGAACTGCTTTGTTAGTATAATTTGGGTGGTGGTGGTGGTGGTGGTGGTGGTGGTGGTGGTGTGTGTGTGTGTGTGTGTGTGTGTGTGTGTGTGTGTGTGTGTGTGTTGGAATGCTTAGTAATGTACAAATTTGTTTTAGTTTAAGAGGGTCACTCTTTAGTGCTTAACTACTCTTCAAAAAAATTCATCCAAGTATGGGCCAGGAAGATAGCTAGAGTGGTAGAGTACATGCCTAATAGATATGTAGCCCTGAATTTAATCCCTGATACAAAAGGGGCCCTATGCACTAACAGGAGTTGCTCCAAGCCCCTGAGAAACCACTATAAATCAAAATATAACTTGATTTTTTTAACTTAGAAATGCAGAAAAGGTGTTTACTAAGAAAACCAGCATTAAATACAAACTTAAGAGTTCAGAGTGATTTAATAAACTATATTAAAAAGAAAGCACAACATCTTTTCATTTGCAAAATTTTCATTCTAGCATTGAATATGCATGTTCAGGTGTTGAGAGAAAATTTACAAAATTATTCAGTGGTTTATTAGGCCCTCATTAATAATGGAGGCCATATTCATCATCGAAACATCCTGATCACTTCAGAGATTTCAGCACAAAATTACAGCCTTCATCCCTTTGAAATACTTACATCAAAACAATTTTGATTTATTTTTCTCCATACCTGGTTATGCTCAGGGCTTACTTCTGATTCTGTGCTCTGAGATCACTCCAGGTGGACTTGGAGAATCACACATAATGCTAGGAATTGGACTCAAGTTGGCTGCATGGGCAAGAATCTTGTGTGCTGTACTAATCTCTTTATTCCTCAAAACACTTTTTTACAGCATCACAGTAACATTCTGAATTCACAATATTTACAAATGATTCTCATATAAAACTTATAAAAACAATACTTAGCTTGAATTTTTAAAAAGAAAAATGGAATTAAGATAACTTACATAGTCTATTCAGTTATATGATACAAAAGTCCAGGTGGGTATGAAATAAAACATATTGACCACTGATTAACAATAAAGTATCATGGGGCCGGCGAGGTGGCACTAGAGGTAAGGTGTCTGCCTTGCAAGCACTAGCCAAGGAAGGACCGTGGTTCGATCCCTCGGCATTCCATATGGTCCCCCCCAAGCCAGGGGCAATTTCTGAGCGCTTAGCCAGGAGTAACCCCTGAGCATCAAACAGGTGTGGCCGAAAAACCAAAACCAAAACCAAACAAAACAAAAATAAAGTATTGGGGTTTTTTGATACATTTTTTTTTATTTAAACACCTTGATTACATACATGACTGTGTTTGGGTTTCAGTCATGTAAAGAACACCACCCATCACCAGTGCAACATTCCCATCACCAATGTCCCAAATCTCCCTCCTCCCCACCCAACCCCCACCTGTACTCTAGACAGGCTTTCTATTTCCCTCGTACATTCCCATTATTAGGATAGTTCAAAACGTAGTTATTTCTCTAACTAAAAAGCTGCCATAGTTGCTAAGATTCTACAAGTTCTTACCACTAGAAAAAAAGCTGCAATTATGGATGACCAAAGATTTACTTAAAGTCATGTGACAATCATTTAATGTCTAAATACATGAAATTATTATATTTATACCTATAACAAACACAATATTTCAATTATGGTTTAATAAAAAATTCTTGCATCTCATTTATTTATTTATTTTTGCTGTGCTTAGAATTGAATCCAAGGCCATCCCATGCATTGTGTTGTGGCCTGCCCAGTAGTCACACCCCCTGTCTTAAAAAATAATCTAATCTTAGTAGTTGACTTCTCATCATACATAATATTTAAGTGATAATATTTGAATTATAATCATGGTTAATCTGAGACTATCCTATGTTTACACTTAAATAATCATGAGAAAAATTTATGAAAAATTTTATAATTTCTTGCTTTTTTAAAATATTTGATTGTTAGTCATACTGTTTTTTTTTTGGGGGGGAGAGCTAGGTTATACAGATAATGCTACTGGGGCTACATATGACTCTGTGTTCAAGGGTCCCTCCTAGAGGTTCAGGGGATCAAACTGAGGTCAGCAACTTACAAGACTTAATTCCTGTACTAACTCTACAGCTCCATTTTGCTAATTTTTTTTAACCAAAACAAAAATATGGAACGCTTCATGAATTTGAGTATCATCCTTGCGCAGGGGCCATGCTAATCTTCTCTGTATCGTTCCAATTTTAGTATATGTGCTGCCAAAGCGAGCACCATTTTGCTAATTTTTAAAGGTTATAAGTTAACTCTTCAAAGCCTGGATAATTACTGTGTAAAATACATACTATGTTTGAACATATTTTTAGTAGGCTCTAGAAATTGTCATCATTCCACAGTCACAATCTTACTCACACAATATTTTATCACAATTTATATTTATTTGAGGGTTTTAGAAGTGGTACTCAAGAGGCTCAGAGCACATATTATTGACCAAACAGGTCAAAAATTCAGTGTTAGGGTCTGTTTTGTTATAAAAAAACAGAACAAGAATAAAAACCCTGAACATAATAGATTGAAAAATGCATGCTATTGATCCCAGATATGAAAAGACAAGATGTTTGCAGTTATCCAAAAAGTAACCAGGATATTCTTATTATAAAAGTTATGCTTACCATGGTAATCTTTATATAATGGGTTGGTCAATTTTTTAGAACCAACAAATGATTCCAGTCCAACTACTGTATCTGATAAGTTTGTAACACGATCAATAATTGCTTTATTCTGTAAAACAGAGAAACAAATATTCAAATTATTTTAAAAATATTTTAAATATTTAACATTCACATAGAGCCATTATACCATTTCAATGAAAACTTGTAGAGAAGACAGTTAACATACAGAATAACATAAAGGGGCCTGAGCAGTGGTGCAGCAGTAGGGTGTTTGCCTTCTTCGCAGTTGACCTAGGATGGACCGCGGTTTGATCCCCCAGCATCCTAGATAGTCCCCCAAGCCAGGAGTGATTTCTGAGTGCAGAGCCATGATTAACATCTGAGTGTCACAGGGTGTGGCCCAAACACCAAAAAAAAAAAAAAAAAAAAAAAAAGAGAAGAAAAGAAAGCAACATAAAAGCTATAGTTATTATAGACCTAAAACTGGATAAAAACTGAAAATTCCAGTTGAGGCAACTATGCTATTCTAATATCACTAATTCTAATTTGGCTAATTCTAATTTAACCTTAATTCTGGCAGAAAACAACCACTGTTCTGTTTTTGTGAGAGCAAGGCAATCTTTATTCTCATATACTACTATTTCTCAAATTCCTTTACCCATTTCTTATTTGAAAATCTGTTATACACCAGGATTCAGAAGCAATAGTATAATATGTAGGGCAAAGCTCCCATGTCATCTGTTAGCTGGGACCAGGTCCCAGTGCTGAACAGCTGAGGTCCTCAGTACATACTAGAAAAATAGAATCACTAGCAAAGAAGTTGCAGCTACAGCCACCTTTTAGTCTTCTGCTCTTCCTAGATGCTACAATTTGGTTCTGGGATTAAAACAAAAAGGTATAACTGGAACTATATTTATAGTCCATTCTTTCCTTCCTAGCAAATCAACATAGGCCAAAAATATTGCTAAACACAGTTTGAGTTTAATGGTTGAAGTACTCCAAATTTCCTTGCTATATGATAAAATCATTTAAAATACATTAAAATAAAGAGTAATATTGGGCTGGAGTAATAGCACAGTGATAGGGTGTTTGCCTTGCACATGTCCAACCCCAGACGAACCTCAGTTCGATTTGGGGCATCCCATATGGTCCCCTGAGCCTGCCAGGAGCAATTTCTGAGTACTGAGCCAGGAGTAAACCCTGAGTGCCACCAGCTGTGACTCAACAACCTTCCCCCCCAAAAAAGAGTAATGTCTACCAGAGAGGCAGGCTGGAGAGCAGGTTGAGGGTGGAGACAATAGGGGCATTGATGGCAGGAGTGTGTACTGGTGAAGGATGGGTATTGGACATTTTATGACTGAAACTCAGTCATGAAAAGCTTTGTAACTTTTATCTCATGGTGATTCAATTAAAGAATTAATTTTTTAAAAACATAAAATATTGTCATTTAGTAAATAGATAAAAAATTAAATAATAAAAATTCAATATTTCTTTGATCCCTGGACAGGGTGGTAGACTTAAAAGTTGTCTGACCAGGTTAGAAATATAATGTGCAATTAACTTGTTACAATTCTTTTCATAAGCTCTAGATAGGCTTAAAACAGTTGTTTGTCATTTTAAAGTATTAAAACTTCCCACTAATATACTGGTGCTTATTTAAAAGTGCATTGTAAAAAATGAATAGGAAAAGAGGGAGTGATACTTGAGTAGGTAGGGCACTTGCTTTGCATAAAGCCAATCCAAGCCCAATTCCTGACACTGTCTATGGTGCCCTGAGACTTGCTAGGAGCACAGAGCTAGGGTAAACTCTGAGCATTGCTGAATGTAATCCCAAACCAATAATAATAATAATAATAATAATAATAATAAAATGAAAATGAAAAATGGACAGGAAATGGAAAACATTTAGAAAATTTATCAATGCAAAGATGTTTCCTCAGAGAATAATTCAAATTCAAACATAATCATTGTTCTTATAAGAAAAAGTAAAAGCAATCATCCTTAGTTGTCTTTCAATCATGTGGATACCAAATAAAGCATATTTGGAAGTGTCTATATTTTTTTCTCAGATGATTTTTCATGCAATGGTGAGAAAATAATTCAGATTGATTCCTTACTTTCAGTTCTGTGTCACAGGGGGATGGTCCTACTCCAGGAATAACAGGGGCTTCAAAGACCATAAACATGTTCCACTCAATATTTCTTTAGCCAACGACCATTATATCAAACGCATCCAGGTTGGGTTTCAGCCAGTTATTCTTCACCCAAACAAAAATGTCTGCCAGACATTCCAACAGCTGGGAGACAGTTCACAATGAGTCAACTTGAAAATGATTCATTGTGCTGAGTACTGAACAATGTTAGGGTGGGGGGTGGGGTGTGGCTGGGTTAGTTATAGAGGGTGAGAACAAGTGAGGGATGAAGAATAATCTTTGGTTCTCCCATTAAGAAGAACCCTAGATAACAACCAGCAGGTTCTTATCCCTTCATTTTTTAGAATAAACTCAACTGGGAAGAGTTCTCCAGTCTTGGAACCACAGATGAACAGATACTTTTTAAAGGCTACTGACAATATTTCTTAATAAAAGGTCAGATTTTCTTTTATCTGTAAGTAGAAGACTGAGTTTATGTATATAAATATCTCAATCTAAAATGCTATATGTAAATTCTTTTGGGAACATAATGTTAGAATGTTAATGATATAAAGTAGGGCTTTCTCATTATATGAATGCAAGAATTTGTGATTTTAAGATTGGGATTAGTCTTTCATTGTAGTAGTTAAGCAAGGACCTGGTTAATCTGACATTTGCTTATTTCAAAGAGAATTTCTTTCTTTAATTTAACCTTAAAATTTACCATTATATAAACCCTATAACACTATAGTGTTTGTCTAGAATACAGGTATTTTTAAGGTAATCTGTGGAAAATTAAAGACTTAATTACCAATTTCATAGAGAAAAATGATTTCCAAACATAAAAATGTTTATAGACTATATTTTAAATATCATAAACTCATTTATCTTTTTTAAGTTCAAAAGATTTAAATCATAGCTAACTATAACCTAAATTTCTATATCAAAGCTTCCATGAAATATTAAAATAGAAAACAACTTATATTTTACCACAAAACAAGCTACATTTAATAGCGAATTACTACACTCATTCTACATAGCAATTGCGGGAAAAAGTCTGTATAATATGGATCATCATATTAATTGTTTAAGCTGTATTGATATATGAAAAATTCTTCATAATAAAAAAGCACTGATAATTGGGCAGAGAAGAGTAACATCTGAATTTTTGAGAAAAAATTTTTCTTAATATAAACTCATTTGAACTTCCAATAACTTGCAGGTATATAAAATATATTTGAACATACAAATGAACATTATTAAAAAGATAAAATACTTTATTTGTAAGTCCAAATTCATACAAAGTATGATCTAAATATACAAAATAGCTTAAAACAAGTCCTGCCAAAAGATCTTCTAAATAATTATAATTACA
This sequence comes from Suncus etruscus, assembly GCF_024139225.1. Classification (NCBI taxonomy): domain Eukaryota; kingdom Metazoa; phylum Chordata; class Mammalia; order Eulipotyphla; family Soricidae; genus Suncus; species Suncus etruscus. The sequence goes on along the minus strand of NC_064856.1, from coordinate 81,738,362 downwards.
ATATTTACTTAAAAGAATCTAAAATTTACAGCTTAAGAATTCTTAAACAATTTATTTTAGTAGGAATAAATCATATATAGTATATTACCATAATATCTAACTCACAGTGTTCAGAAAGCTTTGGCATGATTTGAACAGAGGCTTTGAGATGAAAACTTACATACTCTCAACAGATTACTCTTTTGTTATTATCCGATACATGAAACCTCTTTAGTCTATAGAATATATAGTTGTAAGTGAAGACGTAAGGGTACTTGTTTATCAACTACTTAAACATAAATTCTGAATAATTTTTCTGTGAATCAAAAAGTTATGGCACTAATAAACTTTCAATAAAGAACACTTGATAAGGATATCTAGGATCCACCAGCATGAGTAAATTAATGACCATGCTGTATGCATGGTACGATGACCTAACCCAAATATGTACAATGATACTGCCACCCCTCCTCCTTGCCCATCTGGATGTGAAAATCTAGGATGGCTCAAAAATCCTTCTTCAACTAGACAAATCTCCCTTCACTCCTGGGTGAAAGTTGTCAGCTCTGGAGAGTAGCCAAGACAAGACTAGGAGAGAAGCCAGAAGAGAAGAGAGCCAGTGTCCAGGAGTTAAAGAGTTTGCTGGCAGTCTCAAATTGCATTGTGTTAAGTTACATAAAAGGCTCTTAAAACTTTCTGTTGCAGTGCATTTTCTTAATTAATACTTACATTTGAATGTCAAATGCTTTTGCAAATTTTAAATAGCAGATTCACATGATCCAGATATCTATTTTTATATACAACTCCAATTTTAATTTCACAAAATGAGATTTTAGTTTAGATTGCCCCTTGTTTGGTTTTATGGAAAGTTTCCTTTTATTAGTACATAGCAAATCCATTAAATGGATTTAAAGTAAAGATTAACTAAATGCTCTTTCTAATTCAACGTGTATAAGGTCCAAACTATGAACTATGCAACAGAAATCCAATTGCTGCCATATTATGCCTCTCTATTTTATATTTCATAATAAAAGTAGTCAAGGTATCTAATTAGAGAAGCTAACAATTACAATCTATTTAACATGAAGTGTTTTCTTATTTTCTTGAACCTAATTATCTCAGCAATAATAAGTATTAATATGTACCTAAACCAGGAATATATGCATGGAATATTTTAGCAAGAAAAATATAAAGTAATCAACTAATCATTTCTTTACCAAGAAGCTTGAAATGAACAGAGCAACTGGTTTCCATAGAGCATTTATACCTTAAATAAGAGCAATCTCTAGGTTACTCAATTTACACTAACATACACAGTTTGAAGTAAAAAGTTTCTATTTGAATATGGCTCATATACTAGTTCTGGGATTATAATAGCACAAAAATATGATAAGCTAAAGTTATAAAGTTAAAGAAACAGGGTCAGGGTTGTGGTTCAGTAGAAACATGCTCACTGTGCAGCATGAGATGTGGGCTTAATCTCTGGTACTGCAAACAAAAACAAGAACAAAAAATATAGATTAAGTTTAAGTCTACTATGTAACATAATGTGGGGGAGATAAGTGGTGAAAAAAGTTCTCTAAGAAAAACGAATATGATACACTTCGTAGCTCAAGTTAGAATAGCAGTTCCGAAATTAAAAAAACATGTTTCAATGTATTATGTTTGTCATATAATCTAAAAATCAATCAATAAAAAGATAAATCTAGGAATACCTAATGAAGCATTGGTTTTCCAAAGCTTAGTAAATTCTCTATTCTCTAGAATAATCAAGACTATAAATTAATAAAACTACTTATACATTTTTGCAAAGATTTTACAAATCATCCCTTGCCTCCCCAGAGTTGTCATATATGACTACGATTTAGATTATTTATTATAGAAATTAATGTGGAGGAAATAATTCTGTTGGTAATTATTTAGAATTTAGAAATAATATATTTAGAAGATAAAACATACTAATGAATATTTGTAATCAAAATTAATGCAAATGCAAAATTAAGTCAATTAATAAAATAATAAACTAGCTTAACTTAAAAATATAAAGGAAATTTTGAATATTAAAACACCAACTTTAAAGCTCTCCTTGTAAATTGGGATACTGATAATCATATAAGAAAATCATAAACAAAGATTTTTGGGTTCATTTTTCCAATGCTTACCTCATATCCTAGTAGCAAATATACTTCAAAAGAAAAGGAAGTTGCTGAGAGTATTTTACTACGAAAACAACTAAATCACATCTTTCTTTTTTGTTTACTATATGATCAAAGTAGTATAAAGCATAAATTATTTAAAGTCAAATAATCTTTCTAAGAATACATAATGTTATTTTTAGAAATATAATTTACATTTACCTGGGACTCAAATACCCATGCTTTGTAAAATATTACATTATTTTGACTTCTTTTCATTATACTAAATTGTATATAATTTAAAATCTCTTAAGAATGGATTGTAATGAATAGACTAAACAGGATAATATACAATACTCAAAAGTAATCTTAGGCATTGCTCATAAACTATAAACCATCTAGTTTCATATTATGAAAACACTTTTCTGTCAGTTTGTTCACAATTTTTTGTTTGCTTGCAATGTTTTATGAGTTAACTTTCTAACTCAGAAAGCTGTTGCTTACTAATTTATACTTAAATGCCTTCAAACACAATTCAAAGATGCCCAAAAGCCTACATACACCCTCCTGGATAAACAATTGACAATATTCAAGTAGCAAATAGAGCATCCAGCTGATGTTTGTGATGCAGTGGTAGGTTAGAGATACTAAAGTTTAAAATCAGCTTAGAATAATTCCATATTGAGTATAAAATTATAGCCTTTCATCAAGAACAGGCTGACAGAGCCAGGTCCAGATGGGAGACTAGCTGGGCAAAAAGCTGAGGCAGGTGGGAAAATGATAGGAACCTGACACAAGACAGGACTACTCCCTCTGCTGGCAAGGTTCTCACCTGCTTAGATTTTTAACTAATGATTGACTTTTCTTTAATAATTTAAGATAATAGCCAATAAATTATGTAAGGTGCTCCCTTCTTCTGTTGGTGGTTCCGCACGTGCACGCTTGCAAACTCATGGTTTCCTATTTTCACAGACTAATTTATCAGAGATATAAGGATCCAATGGTTCACCAGGAGGTCCAATTATTCGTTATGTAATTTAATTACTATTAGCATAAATAAATGTAGCATTATTTTTATATTATGAATGTTTTTTAAAATTTAAGAACTATTTTAATTTACATTTGTCAGTAGATATACTTTCTTGAAGGAAAATAGTTATGGGGTATAGATTGCACAATCGTTCTTAGCTTCTACATAATGAAATACTATAGAAATGAACCATATAAATCAACTATACAGGGAACAAGGAAACAGCATGTCACAGCAAAACAGCATAGATGTACAGCGCCAAACCTATCTGATAATCTAATGATCTGAGTTTACAGATATTATGTACTAATATGTAAGAAGTTAAGAACTAATGTTTATACAAATATATGTTCAACTTTACAGAAAAATTATTCAATATTTGATATTCAATGTAAGTTAATAGCTGCAGCAACAAACATTTAGTAAAAATCTGTTCTAAGATTTTGGCCTATAACCAGAAGCTCCCAGAACAGGAGGGATCAGCTTTTTCACCCACTGTTCTCATCTGAATCCTGGCTTAAAAGTGATTCCAGCTCCCAGCTTTCCAGAAGGCTCCATCCCAGGAATCCCTGCCTGCCATTTGGTTTGCTGATTTTAATCTCTCAGGACTTTCTTACAGTGGCACTACTATGCTGAACTGGCACTTGCTTCTAGAAGTGAGTTATTATTAAACCTGTAGGTCAATTGTGGCACTAACAACTCTTTGGAAGCTTTCAGCCACAGTGTACAATTTTGCGAGTCTAATTAAATATTAATTCTAAGTGTTACATTTTGTGGCTGAGAGCTTTTATTTTCCATCATCAGCCTGGAAGAAAAAGAGGTTACAAGGCTAATTTAATCTCTCCCCTTGTCCTTCCCAACATTAAAGATTAACTACATAGGGTGCAAAACATTATTAAAGAAACAGGAACTATTTAGATACTAATAATCAAGTAATTAATAGTAAAGAGCTAAAACACAATGCTGGGATATAAGATATGAACTGGTCTTTAACAGCTTTAATTTATAGTTAGTTATAAGCATGTTTTGTCTTAATATTAATAAACAGTATCATATTTTTGAAGACAGTAATCTTTTCCTTTCAAAAATTTCTATCTGTATAGAATTAGAAATAAATGAGAATTTATATTTTAAAGCATTTTTCAGATATCTTATAATAAATAACAAAGACAGAAAGCTGGCAATTTTATTTGTAGCATAAATGCAAATAGGTGCATTTCTTTTCTAGCTATAGAACATGTTTTAGAGAAAAGCTTATAATAAAACACATGTTAAAGGTCCTTCCCTCTTTACCTCTGCCATGTTTAAGTGATTGAACATTAAGGTCCCATCCCGCTTCTGCTGCTTAAACAGTTGTGACCATGCCTGGACAGTAGAACCAAGAAAGACTTGAGTCTAGCAGCCAAAGATCCCATATGCCCAAACAGATGACTCAATCTCTACTGTGAAGAGATGTTGCACTATTTTTGTCATTGATACAGTTGAAGATCTTGGCTCTAAGTCATGTTTTATAACTACCTCAAAGAACTTGAGTATGAATCATAATATGAGGTGTAACATTAAACATTATTTTGGAGAAAGTAAAAAGCCTTTAGAGTCCAAACTAGTTTTATTTTTACTTACTAACTATGCAATGGTTAGATTAAGTATAATGAAAGGTTTCTAAGTGCATCTTATTTTAAAGATGCACCTGGATCTTTTTTTGACAATTTAAAAATAACCTGTTCTGATTAAATATGGAGTTATAAGATAAATGGCATAGATATTGATACCAATGCTCTCTCATAGAAACAATTTTGAGTTTATCCGTATATAAGTTTGAATCATCCTTGACCAAGACAATATATTATATACATATAACACATAAAAACAAATTCTATTGAAAAAAGATGCTAACATATAAGAGATGCAAAGAAAACTGAACTTATGAATTCAAGAATTCATGGAATAATTAAAAAGCTATAATATAAATTAAGGATTTATAAATTCAAGCCTGTAGAAGCATAATAGAAACAGTTTTATTATTTGTTGTTGCAAAGGAAAACAGATTCTGTTTACAAATTCCCAGAGTTAAATATAAAATTATCAAGTTTTCAAAGACATTAGAAATATGTTCAGGGCCAGAGAGATAGCACAGCGGCGTTTGCCTTGCAAGCAGCCAATCCAGGACCAAAGGTGGTTGGTTCGAATCCCGGTGTCCTATATGATCCCCCGTGCCTGCCAGAAGCTATTTTTGAGCAAACAGCGAGGAGTAACCCCTGAGCACCGCCGGGTGTGACCCAAAATCCAAAAACAAAAAAAAAAAACAAACAAAACAAACAAACAAAAAAAGTGTTGAAAGTTAAAATGGGTTAAATATAGTCCTGTTAATTTGAAAAATTTGTGCCTTTAAAGTGTCTAAATAAATTAACTTCTGATAATATTTCAGAGTAATTAAAATATATAGGAAAATTAAAGGCAGTATCAATTGAAAATATATTTATTAAAAATTCATGAAAAATGTTAATATCGAACTTTCTTCTTTAGTATTCTATGAAACGAGAGACAAAATGTGATTTTCTTCCTTAAATGAACACTTAGTAAATAACATTTTATAAGACTACTTAAAATATATTAAGTTAAAAATATAAAATAGATTAAAGTATATAACAAAGAATCACTCTGCTTTTCTATAATGGTGCTCATGACAGCTGCATTAGTTTTTTTTCCAAAATTTTATGCTTGTAAACTCATATACGTCAATTCTTCTGTACATTGTAAATATTCTTAGCAAGAAAAAGAACCTAAATCCAAAGAAATCCACAGTGAATGCAGTTTACCACATTGCATGATCTCAAGTTAATTCTAATCGTGTCTGTTACTTGACTGAAGAGCTTGGCTGCTGAATTACTCAGTTTGAATACAAAAGTTTATAGATATAAAAAGGCTTGTTATGAATATTTCTACATTAAAATTGTTTGCTAATGAGTTCATAAGATAAATATAATAATGTAAAACATATAAATTAAAGAAGACAGACATGCTAATAAATCATCATTCAATTTTCAAGAGACATATATCAGGTTCCCTTTCTCCTATTTTTCTTATTTTCCCTCAGAAAATATATTTCCCTTGATATAATGTAACAAATTGATGACAGCTTTTATTTTTTCCCCAACCAAAGAGTTAAATGATAAAAACTCAGTATCACTTTAACTGAATACAGTGATGATTACTAAATATGTTACAGGCCAGTTTCAGATCTGAAATTTATTTGAATAAAGGGAAGTTTAGATACTTTATCAACTAGACAACTTTAAATACTTTAAATACTGACAACAGAATGATTCTAGAATGAGAAAAGGCTATTTTGCTTTTTACTGTTAATAGTGTCAGATATTTTTATTCCTGAATTTTTATAGTTAAGAAGAAATTTATTAGTTTTTGTTTGTATTTTAAAATTACTTACAGATTGTAATAGCTGAATAAATTAACAAACACAAAATATCCTTTGTAAAAGAAACCTGTGTAAAAGGTATGGAATAACAACATGTCCTATTTTAATTACAGTTCTAAGTGTTTCAATATTTATTTCCTGACAGTTTTAGATGGAAGTGCTTTTAATCAATAAAAAATCCAATCAAGAATAACCTGCCACAGATTGTGTAAATAAAAATACATAAGCTAGATAAATTTAGTTTCCTCTTGCCTTGCTAATAATTATAACAAGACATGAAACCATATTTTTTTTCTAAAAGGAAATCAATGTTGCCACCATATTTTTACCTGGCATTCACCTATCAATGGGAATTGAAAATAAAATTAAGGTACAAAATGCATGCAAAATCTGGATGTAGATATCAAATTTTAGCAGTTTCCTACTAAAACACTTCCCATTTGTAATAACTCTAAAATTTACTTTCATATCTAGATATATAAATCAAGTGGCCTCATCCTATTGCAACAAATTAAAAGTTGTCATTTGCAAAGTCTCACTAAAAAGCTTTGAAGGACGCCAAAGTTTATTTTTCTAACGCTAAATGGAAAGTATACTTTTTAATATAATATAAACACAACAACCCTTAAAGAGATTTATCTAGAAGTTTTAAAACACTGAAATAAAGTTCTCATACTGAAGAGAACTATCAGAAGTGTTAATAGGTAGGGTTTTAACTTTTTTTTTTTTTTTATCATATGCAACCTCTTCTTTCTTTTGCCCTCAATCCACAACAACCTTCACTTGATGACAGAGTTTTGAACAGTTGAGTTGTGAGAATGTGAGCAGCTGCTGTTATTATAACTAAAGGTCTGTCTACTGCTTGAGTCTGAGCGACCACATGTTCGGCTGTCCTCTCATCTTGCCATCCTCACCAATTAACTATTAACATGGAGGGCTGTACACATGCTCTTGGGGGCTCTTTAACAGGCTTCTTGGCGAGTGGAACAACTACACAGCAGGGATCTGGGAACTGAGTAATGCCGGAATATTAGGGGAGCCTTCCGTAGTTCTGCTCCTTCTAATGACACTTTATTCCATAGTTTAGTATGTAACAAAGTCTGTATTTAACTTGGCTACTTTCACATACATTTTAATACACAGTGTCTTTGGGTAGATACTAAAACTGGATTCTAGCAAAGAACAGCCTGAGTAATCCTACTTTTTCAAAGGAAAATTGTGCAGGGATTATCATCTGTATAGGCTTATGTTTCAAGATATAATAGATTTGATATATTATTTTTTAACAGACATTTATAATTTAATACATTTGCTTCAAGGCAGGGCTTACCACTTCCTACCATGTGCTGTAATAGAAATAATATTTAATTCAGAAGAAAAGATTTCAAATTTAAGGTCTAAGAACATAAGACAGCTCAAATAAAATTTACATGTGATTCTTGTTCACTCTACTTATATATGTCTTACTGAGAACATTAAATTAAAATCAGTTTTGAATCAATGTCATTATTTTCCCTATTCTAACTTCCCCCTACTCTCCGCTATTTCCTTAACTATGTGTTCCTTTCCTACAATGAAACTAAACATGGGAAGCATGCCAAAAGTACAATAAAGGGTAACTAATCCTTACTGTACAAGTCTGACAGAATGCTAATAACTAAAATAAGAACACTGATTGGTTCTTTCACCAATCTGAGAGAGACAGGTATTTTATATTTTTAATTTAATAATTATAACATTTTAATAAAGGCATCATAATTCTCTCATCTATAAGAAATTTAATTATGTAAGAGAATTTTAGAGGATATCAAGTTGTATTTTTATTTCTAGTAGGAAAGCACTTTACTAAAAGATTCCAAGTTCAAATGCAGGCAATTTTTGCTCTATAGATACTATTTTTCACAGATGAGAAAGTTTAATAAGAATAGGGATTTTTTTTTTATCTCTTCACTACTATATCTTCATTGGTTCCTTCAATGAGTATATGTTGAATGAATAAGTTAAACTGCTCTTTGTCATTGCAATACTATTTAAATCTTGATTTGATTTACAGTATGGGACTGGTGATAGTGGAAATTTAATAAATGAGTTAGAGATGAGTCTTGTCTTAATCTTGTAATGCAGAAATGTTAAGATTTAGATGGCACTTTGATTTCACCTAGGCTTCTCAGTCTGTCTCAGGTCTATGAAAAAAACACTGTTGGAGTTTGTCACCAAAAATAGCTGAGGAATGAAGATTTTTATGACTATGAGGTACTTGCACATCCTATTATTTTTAGAATCTGACTATGCTCAATTACTCCTTATTGGAAGTCTGCTTAAGAAAATATATACTACAATAGCTAAGATATACCGAGTACCTCAGGCACTGTTATTGCTAATCCTCTAATGAAGCAGATATTGAGAACATTAAGACTTAACTAAGGGCAGAGAACAATTTGGGTCTGACTGCTTCTAAAAGATCAGGTTAGGGGCTGGGGAGATAGCTCAAAGTTGGAACACATAATTGACAAGAGAGAAGCTCCAAGTTTCATTCTTCACAATGAATGGTGCCTAACCACTAACATAAAGGACCTAGATCAATGGTGTGAAGACTTTCCCACTAAAGACAAGGTTCTTACTATCACTGAGTGCTGCTTTGTGCATTCTGTTTCTTATATTGATCCCCTTTCCACGTTTCTCTTGAGTAATCGGCATAACACAGTTTGTAGGAATATGGGAATTGGAGAAGGAACTGTTTAAACTCTGCCACTCAAGCTGATTGACCTTGAAAAAGAAATTTAAATATTGTGTGCCTTGTTTCCTAGTTTGTAGAATGGACATGATAGCACCAAGTATACAATGTTATTTTCAGAATTGAAGGAGTTACCATCTGAGAAGAGATGAGCTATGTAAATGGCCACAGAAATCATGATGTTTACTTGATAATCTTATACTTTGTGATTCCTGCCCATTCACCTGCCTCTGATTAGCTTTTTAGCATGTTGTTTCCAGTTTTAATTTTTCCCTTATCTAAATCAAGTTATTAGGGCCGGAGAGATAGCATGGAGGTAGGGTATTTGCCTTGCATGCAGAAGGATGGTGGTTCGAATCCCGGCATCCCATATGGTCCTCCTGAGCTTTTCAGGAGCTATTTCTGAGCAGAGAGCCAGAAGTAACCCCTGAGCACTGACAGGTCTGACTCAAAAACAAAAACAAAAAGTTGTTGTTAGGTTTCACTATCCAATTCTATTATGACTGGATTAAATAAATGTGTGCATTTTGGGTCCAGACTTGGCAGTGCTGTGGAGTATTGCAGTGCTACTCCTGGTGGTGACTAAGGAACCAGGTGATGCTGAAGACTGAAGCCAGTTCTTTTGCATGCAAAGTACATGCTTAACTTGAGCATTCTCACAGGCCTTGTTCTAAACAATTTGCTATTTGTATATATTTAATATCTATTTAGTACTATGAGCAAGAATATATAAACACATATACTTGTATGTATTAGACATAAAGTTCTATGAGAAAAAACTTAAAAAAATCCTAATTATTAGAAGGACCAGAAGACTATTATTTTTTTTATAGTTTTTGAGTCACATCCAGCAGTGCTCAGGGCTTACTCCTGGCTTTGTGCTCTGGGATCATATGGGGTGTTGAGTATCAAACCCAAGTTGATCATATGCAAGGAAAACTATATACCTGTTGCACTATATTTATGGCCCCCAAAAAGACTATTCTATGATAGTAATTAAAATTGTCTAGAGAAGAGACGATGGAAAATAGAAACAGTTTACATAGATGCAAGATTTCATTTAAAAGACATTCTCAGTTTTGAGATATCTATAAACACTTTTTGTGTAACTTTGTATTTATCACCAAAACCTGACACTATTATTCCCTATTTTCAGTTCAAAGTAGTTATTTTATCTTTTTTTTTTTTTTTTTGGTATTTTGGGTCACACCCAGCAGCACTTAGTGGTTACTCCTGGCTCTATGCTCAGAAATCGCTCCTGGCAGACTTGGGAGACAATATGGGATGCCGGAATTTGAACCAATGGCCTTCTGCATGCAAGAATGCAAGGCAAACGCCTTACTTCCATGCTATCTCTCCGGCCCCTAAAGTACCTATTTTTTTTTTTTTTTTTGGTTTTTGGGTCACACCCGGCGGTGCTCAGGGGTTACTCCTGGCTGTCTGCTCAGAAATAGCTCCTGGCAGGCACGGGGGACCATATAGGACACTGGGATTCGAACCAACCACCTTTGGTCCTGGATCGGCTGCTTGCAAGGCAAACACCGCTGTGCTATCTCTCCGGGCCCTAAAGTACCTATTTTAATGGTGCATTAAAAATAAAAAATTTGAGTGATTCCCGACTGTGAGTGTTGCCTGTGTGTATTTTTTCACTGTCCTGTCTCTGAAACCTCTTGGGAGTGGGCCGAAAAGGGCCCATAAATATAGCTCTCCCAGAGGCTCCAGAAGAGCACGCACTCTTTCTAACCAATGAACCCTACCACAACACGCAGAAAAAAAATCACACTACAAGCGTGACAATGGGGAAACATCGCAGGCAAACACAATGCACAGAGAATGAAGACGAAAGCTTGGACAACCTAAAAAATCCCAACCATCTGATTAACCTCTTGGATAAGGAGTTTAGAATAGCAATATGAAAGATGTTTGTAGGACTCAAAGAAAGCATAGATCGATCTGAACAGAACACAAAGACAGAAATCAGAAAACTCCAAACTGAACTAACAGATCTGAAAAACACAGTAGCTCAACTGAAAAACTCAGTGGATGGCCTTGCAGCAGGGTAACAGCAGCTGAGGACAGAATCAGCGTGCTGGAAGATGAGATGCAGAAAAACTCAACACAGCAGAAGAAACTGGAAAAGAACCTTAAGACAAACGGTCAGGCAATGGAAAAAGTACTCAAGGAATGTGAACAGATGAAAATAGAAGTCTTTGATAAACTTAAGAGAAACAACATAAGAATCACTGGAGATCAGGGTACCAGGTAGGAGATCTCCAGGAAGAATTAACTGTCAAAGACATCATCAAAGAGATACTCCCAGAGTTAAAGACTACATGCAATCAAATCCTGCATGGCCAAGGAGTACCAGCTAAAAGAGACCCAAAGAAAAACACCCCAATACACATTCTCATTACAATGACAAATCCCACAGATAGAGATAGAATACAGAAAGCAGCAAGATCAAAAAGGGAAATTACATTCAAAGGAGCATCCCTAAGACTTACAGCAGACATGTCACAAGAAACTCTCAAGGACAGAAGACAGTGGTGGGATATTGTGACAAGACTGCATGAAATGGATGCCTCACCGAAAATATTGTACCCAGCCCGACTCACATTCAGGTTTGAAGAAAGGATACATAGCTTCATGAATAAACAAGAGCTCAGAAACTTCACAGATGAAAAACCAGTCTTAAAGGAAAAACTGAAAGGTGTACTTTAAGACAAGAGAGACCAACAAACACAGCAAACTTATCTACAAAGATGACATTAAATCCTATGACAATCATCTTCCTCAATGTCAATGAACTAAATTCACCAATTAAAAGACACAGAGTGGCAAAATGGGTCAAAAAGATGAATCCAACCTTCTGCTGCCTATAAGAAACACATCTGAATAGTCAGAACAAACATAGACTCAAAATCAAAGGCTGGAGGAAAATCATCCAAGAAAATAACACCCTTAAAAAAACTGGGGCGGCCATAATATCTGATGACACCAACTTTATACTCAAAAAAGTTGTAAGGGACAAAGATGGACACTATGTACTAATCAAGGGATATGTGCAACAGGAAGAAATCAGACTATTAAACATATATGCACCCAATGAGAGACCAGCAAATTATCTAATACAATTACTGACAAATCTGAAAGAAGACATCAATAATAACACAATAATTGTGGGAGACCTCAACACGGCCCTGTCAACACTTGAAAGGGCAAACAGACTGAAACCCAACAAAAACATACTAGCCCTGAAACGAGTAATGGAAGAAAGAGGACTAGTAGATATATATAGAACACTCCACCCCCAAAAAACTGGATACACATTCTTCTCCAATGTAAATGGGTCATTCTCCAGGATAGACCACATGCTGACATAAAACATACCTTCATAAAATCAAGAGGATAGAAAATTTGCAGGCTACCTTTGCTCACCACAAGGCTCTGAAATTAGATGTGAACTACAAAGCCACACAGAAGAAAAACTTTAACAATTGGAAATTAAACAGCGTGCTACTGAACAACCAGTGGGTCCGAGATGAAATCAAAGAGGAAATCAAAACTTTCCTGGAAACTAATGATAATGAAGACACAAACTGCCAGAATCTATGGGACACAGCAAAAGCGGTCCTGAGAGGAAAATTTATAGCTCTACAAGCACTCATCAAGAAGGAAGAAGGGGCATACCTGAATAACAATGACGCAGCTCATAAAATTAGAAAATGACCAACAAAGGGAACCAAAAATAGGGAGACAGAAGGAAATAACAAAACTGAAAGCAGAAATCAATAAAGTGGAAAACCAAAAACAATCCGAAAGATCAACAAAAGCAGAAGTTGATTCTTTGAAAAAAAAATAAACAAGATTGATAGACCATTGGCAAAACTCACAAAGAGAAAGAGAGAAACCTGATAACTCATATTAGAAATGAAAAGGGGAAGATCACGACAGATACTGCAGAGATCCAAAGGGTAATCAGAGACTACTTTGAGAAACTTTATGCTACTAAACATGAGAACCTAGAAGAAATGGAAAAATTCTTGGACACTTATAGCCTTCCACAGTTAAGTAAGGAGAATATAGCATATCTAAACACCCCCGTCACTATTGAAGAAATTGAAACTGTAATCAAACATCTGGCCCAAAAGATAAGCCCAGGCCTAGATGGATTTACTAATGAATTCTTTCAAACCTTTCAAGAGGAGCTACTACCAATCCTAGCCAGGCTCTTCCATGAAATCGAAAAAACTGGAACACTCCCAAACAGCCTTTATGAAGCCAACATCACCTTGATACCAAAACCATACAGAGATGCTGCCAAAAAAGAAAATTACAGACCAATATCCCTGATGAATGCAGATGCAAAATTCTTCAACAAAATCCTGGCAAATAGGATCCAATGCATCATCAAGAAGATCATACACTACGACCAAGTAGGTTTCATCCCAGGAATGCAAGGATGGTTTAACATCCATAAATCTATCAACATCATACACAACATCAACAACAAGAAAAATAAAAATCATATGATCAAATCAATAGATGCAGAGAAAGCATTTGATAAGGTCCAACACCCATTCTTTTCTTTTTTTTTTTTTTTTTAAATTTTATTGTGACCAAACTGCATTACAAATCTTTCACTGCATCATTTATGGTACATAGTGACAATGAATGAGGGGCATTCCCACCACCAGTGCTGTCCTCCCTCCGCCCTTGTTCCCAGTATGCATCCCATATCTCCCTCCTCTACCCCCTATATGCTAGTGTAACTGGTCTCCACTTTACAGCTTGTTGTAGACTGAGCATCTATTCCACTGTCATTGGAGATAAAAAGGATAAGAAAAAGGGGAGAAAAAAATTTGGTGACAACTACCAAAAAAAGAAAGAAGAGAGAGGAAAAAGAGAAAAGAAAAATGGAAGAAAAAAAGAAAAAAAAGTGGAACCGGCAAATAAAAATAAAAATAAATCTCTAAATAATAACCAGAAGAGTGAAAAAGAAAGAGTAAAGTGGAAGAAAAAAGAGAAGGAAAATAAAGTAAAAAAAACTAACAAATCAAAACAAAACAAGAAAAAGTATGGGTGGTAGGGTTTGGTGTTCCCCCATTTTTTTTTTTTTTTTTTTTTTTTTGCATAGGCACAGTAAGCATTGAGGAAGAAAGGGAATTCCCGTGGCCTAAGAGATTCAGGGTTTCTCCATCCTTGAAGCATACCATCAGGGGATCAACCCCTGGCTCCATCTATACATATTACCCCATCCCAAAGGCTTTTTTGTGATGCCAGGTAAGTTTCCTCTTGGTTGTGTGTGACAAAATCAAGCCACTGTAGCTAGCAATCTTGGTATTTGCTCAGGTTATAGGTCAGGGTCTAGGATAGAGTCTCTAGGTTCTAGAGGTTCCTATCCATCGTTGTTGTGGTGTTCAGTCTTCTGTAACACTTGCTCCCTGTTTTCGTACAGTCCCTAAGCCGAAGCCTAGGATATTATGGATCCAAAGGTTCTGCTCAGTCTCTGTTGTCCAAGTTGGATCTCTGCAATAAGACATCTTGTTGTTGTTGTTGTTGTTGTTTATGTGTCCTGGACTACAGCCTAGGGTAGGTTTTTCCTTATTAGTCAAAAGGTAGGCTCTGTTCAGTCATGGTTGTCAAAGTCAGTTTTCTGTTGTTGGTGCTCTTATTTTTCACAGTTCAAAGGACGATATTTCTTCTGATTTCCATTTAGTGTTAGGTGATGTGATAGGACAGCCTGGTCTTAGGTCAAGTTTTCCTTTCCTCGTTGTCATATCAAAACTGGCACAAGTTGGTGCCAGAGTAGTGTTATAAATCTCCCAATGGAGCTTAGTTCCTGGTGGTGCTGCCCGGAGCTGTATCATTTCTACGTCGGGGATCTGGGGTTTGGGATTGGACTAACACTGTCCAATCTCCTGGGGACTGGTTGTATCCACATGACATATGTTCAGGATGGGAGGCACCCTTCTGCTATAAAAAGTGAGTTCTTATCCCTAGAAGATAAGATCTTGTTTCTGTGTCTATGGTTTCCCCTTTTTTTTTACTGTGTCCATACAAAAACTTATGGTGTAATACTGTGTTGATGGTACTATTCTGGGTAAGGACGACAGGCTGCACACACAGTCTCTGTCGTCTGGTTTTGTTCTGAGCTTTTATCCTAGTCAAGGCTTTTTGTACCAAGCAGCACCAAAAATGGTAAGGATAGAGAAAAAAATGTATATATTAAAATAGAACAAATAAATAAAACTGAGTTAAAAAGAAAAGGTATTCGAATAAAACAAGTGGTGGAGGAGGCTACTTGTATATTTAGGAATACACATCTTAAGATGTATTGTTATACAGGTATTGAGCTTCCTTAGGAAATATAAGACTCCCAATTAAGTCTTTTGATATAGTCTCGTGGGGAGTAAAAGCCAAGGTACTTTTCGATTCACGGTCATTGGAATTGAGTTTGAGAGATGCTTTGCTGCATTACGAGACCATATAGTGTCTGTGAGCTGGGAGTTTTGCTGAGGCCGATTCCTGTATCGTGCAACAGTCCACGATTTTGTGGGGGTGAGAGGGGCCATCAAGCATGAGTCAGCAGGCGTGCTGGTTGTAGTTCTTTGCTGATGCATGAGAATGAGGACCCAGAGGGTGTCTTTCACTGAGGAGCTGGAAGGTGGTCTGTTGGGGCAGGAGGTCAATCTTGGTGCCTACCAAGTTAGGAACTGAGGGTAAAGAGAGTTAAATTAGGGGAAGATAACAGATCAGGATTGAAAAATGAGGGGATAGAGGAGACACAGGGGTAGGGGAGAGGCAATACATGATAGGGGCTATATACAATATATATGAATTGTTTGTGATTTTGGCTTGGAGTCAGTACGGAAAGTCACATCCATAAAGACTGACTTTAAAGATCTATTTGAGTGTTATCATCCAAATCTTTGGTATTTCGTTTCCTTTCCTAGGAACCGCCTTGAATGAAGAGCATTTTTAGATAATGCTTAAAAAGTATATTTGTCGCGCGGGCGCATTATAAAAATGAGTATTAGTAAGAAAAGACACCGCTGCAGGGGGTCCAGTATGAATACGGGAGGAGTTTCCCTCCTCCCCTTCCCCACAGAGCCCAGTTGCTAAACCTGGCCCTGAAGACCTGTTTGGCATGGGGGGGGATCTCGGTCTCCTGGACTAAGTGGTCAGCCCAGGAGGCCACTGGCCAGCTGTCTGCCCAGATTCCCAGCCATACCCATAGGAGAGGAGCAGGAATCCTGGCATGTGGGATCCTCTGGGTCCAGCTGCAGCCTCCCTCTCCAGTATGAAAAAGCATGGGGGAGGAGTTTGTCTCCTCCCCATCCCCCAAGAGCTCAGATGCCAGACCTGGCCTTGAAAGCCATCCCCAACATCCATGCTTGATCAAAACCCTCAGCAAGATGGGAATGGAAGGAACCTTTCTCAATGTAGTTAAACCCATCGACCACAATCCAATAGCAAACATTATTTTCAATGTAGAAAAACTAAAAGCCTTCCCTCTAAATTCTGGTACAAGACTAACTAATAGACTGGAACTGCTTGCTATAGTGATCAGGCAAGAAAAAGAAATCAAAAGAATCCACATAGGAAAGGAAGAAGTCAAGCTCTCACTGTTTGCAGATGGCATGACTCTACTTAGAAAACCCTAAAGACACTACCAAAAAGCTTCTAGAAACAATAGACTCATATAACAAGGTGGCAGGCTACAAAATTAACACACAGAAATCAATGGCCTTTTTATACACCAATAATGATAGGGAAGAGATGGAAGTCCAGAAGGCACTCCCATTCACATTAGTGCCACACAAACTCAAATATCTTGGAGTCAACTTGACCAAAGACGTGAAGGACCTATACAAAGAAAACTATAAAGCCCTGCTCCAAGAAATAAGAGAGGACACACGGAAATGGAAACACATACCCTGCTCATGGATTGGCAGGATTAACATCATTAAAATGGCAATACTCCCCAAAGCATTGTACAGATTTAATGCGATCCCTCTAAAGATACCCATGATATTCTTCAAAGAAATGGATCAAACACTTATGA
Source organism: Suncus etruscus (assembly GCF_024139225.1). Classification (NCBI taxonomy): domain Eukaryota; kingdom Metazoa; phylum Chordata; class Mammalia; order Eulipotyphla; family Soricidae; genus Suncus; species Suncus etruscus. Next base: position 81,720,980 of record NC_064856.1, on the reverse strand, counting down.
AGTTCATCTGGTACAATAAACACCCTCAAATAGCTAAAGCACTCCTAGGGAAAAGGAAAATGGGAGACATTACTTTTCCCAACTTTAAACTGTACTGCGAAGCAATAGTTATCAAAACAGCATGGTACTAGAATAAAGACAGACCCTCAGATCAGTGGAATAGGCTTGAATTCTCAGACAATGTTCTCCAGACATACAATCACCTAATTTTTGACAAGGGAGCAAGAAATCCTAAGTGGAGCAGGGAAAACCTCTTCAACAAGTGGTGCTGGCAGAACTGGTTAGCCACTTGCAAAAAAGCGAACATAGACCCCCAGTTAACATCATGTATGAAGGTAAAATCCAAATGGATTAAAGACCTTGATATTAGACCTGATACCATAAGGTATATAGAACAATACGTTGGTAAAGCACTCCATGACATTGACACTAAAGGCATCTTCAAGGAGAAAACTGCACTTTCCAAACAAGTGGAAGCAGAGATCAACAGATGGGAATACATCAAGCTGAGAAGCTTCTGCACCTCAAAAGAAATAGTGCCCAGGATACAAGAGTCACCCACCAAGTAGGAGAAACTACTCACCCAACACCCATCAGATAAGGGGCTAATATCCAAAATATACAGGGCACTGACAGAACTTTACACGAAAAAAAATCTAATCCCATCAAAAAATGGGAGAGGAAATGAACACACTTTGATAAAAAAGAAATACAAATGGTCAAAAGGCACATGAAAAAATGCTCCTTATCACTGATCATCAGGGAGATGCAAATCAAAACAACGATGAGATACCACCTCACACCACAGAGATTGGCACACATCACAAAGAATGAGAACAATAGGTGCTTGCGAGGATGTGGAGAGAAAGGAACTCTTATCCACTGTTGGTGGAATGCCGTCTAGTCCAACCTCTATGGAAAGCAATATGGAGATTCCTCCAAAAACTGGAAATTGAGCTCCCATTTGACCCAGCTATTCCACTCCTAGGAATATACCTTAGGAACACAAGAATGCAATACAAAAACCCCATCCTCACACCTATATTTATTGCAGCACTATTCACAATAGCCAGGCTCTGGAAACAACCAAGATGCCCTTCAACAGACAAATGGCTAAAGAAAATGTGGTACATATACACAGTGGAATATTATGCTGCCGTCAGGAGAGATGAAGTCATGAAATTTTCCTATACATGGATGTACATGGAGTCTATCATACTGAGTGAAATAAGTCAGAGGGAGAGAGAGACACACACAGAATAGTCTCACTCATCTATGGGTTTTAAGAAAAATAAAAGTCATCTTTGCAACAATCCTCAGAGACAAGGAGAGGAGGGTTGTAACTTCCAGCTTACTTCATGAAGCTCATCACAAAGAGTGGTGAGTGCAGTTATAGAAATAACTACACAGAGAACTACCATAATCATGTGAATGAATGAGGGAACTGGAAAGCCTATCTAGAGTACAGGTGGGGTTGGGGTGGGATCGAGGGAGATTTGGGACATTGGTGGTAGGAATTTTTCAGTGGTGAAGGGGGGTGTTCTTTACATGACTGAAGCCTAATCACAATCATATTTGTAATCAAGATGTTTAAATAAAGAAAAAATGCAAAAAATTTAAACTTTATCTCTTCCAGTTGTACAAAATATTATTAAATTATTTTAAAAATACTTATGTTTAAATATTAACTAACAAAATGACATAATTATTTTTTTCTTAGAGAGACAGTACAATGGATAAAGTACCTGCCTTGTGTACAACTGACCCTTGTTCAATCATCATTCAAGTCCCATGCATTGCAGATGGTTTTCTGAACACAAGGAAGTCATCCCTGACCACACAGCCAGGAGAAAGCCATGAGCACCACCAGGTATGGCCCAAACCCATTGCCTACCAAAATTTTTTTTCACGACAAAGTTCTTTATGTGGTATTAGTAAAAAATTACATATATGTACCTATTATTTCATAAATGTTTTACTTTGCTTAGCAATAACACATAGGAAAATTTATTTTAACTTCTTTCCTTCCCTGTCTGCAATAAAACTTTTTCTTTAATATTTCAAATGTACTATTTGTCAAAGATTCTTCTGGGCTTGCCACACTAACTTGTGTTACTATATAAAAACACTTAAAATGATCAATTTTATGAGTTTGAGAACTTAACTATGACAGCAATTGTATGCCATTCACAAATTTGTAATAAACTTAAAATAAATTCAAGTAAATTTTGAAAAATTTAAGTACTCTGAGAAGAGGGATAGTACAGAATATAATGGGTTTATAGTGCTTACAGCTGAGGCACACACAGACTATGATCTGCATCCCCTGCACCACATATGCCCCCCTATGCATGGCTAGAGATCACTTCTGAAGAGTCAAGAATAGTAACTGAGCATAGGTGGGTATAGCCCTAACCTCCAAAATATAACAATAATAAAAAGAAAGGAATAAATTCAATAGTAAGCAGAAGGAATACTGTACATATTTTGGTAAATAGTACTAAACCAATAAAAAGAGAACTAAAGAATGAAAATATTAACATATAATTAGAATGGTAACTATGCAAAAATTTTAATTGGAATACTATTAATATAAACAGAGGCTTCAAATTAAGAAAGAGTTTAGAGCAGGGCCAGAGCGACAGCACAGGCCATTTGTCTTGCAGGTGATCAATCTGATTTCCCATATAGTCCACTGAGTCTGCCAGGAGTAATTTCTCAGAGCACCACCAGATGTGGCCCCAAAAGAAAAAAAAAAAGAAACAAATAATAAAAAAGATTTTAGGGCAAAGATTAATAGAATGGATGGAAAGGAGAAATAAACCACTGGTCACTGCAAAAACTGATGAATAGACTGAAGAAAATTTCTGCCAAGTTGTACCTATAATATATGTGCAATTTTATATCTTAATAATAAGGAACTAAACAATTCAATTAAATAAAGAGCAAAAGATTTGGAAAAAGATAAATAATGACCAAAAACACTGTAGCATGTTAGAATCTAGGAAAGGAAAATTATCAGAGTATCAAACTATTTCACATGAACTATAATGGCTGAAATATAAAACTATAATGGTTATAATTAAGAAACCAAAAACAAAGAGCCTAGAAAGATAGAAAAATGGTTAAGGTGATTGCCTTGCATGCAGCTGATCCAGTGTGATCCTGGTATTCCCTTAGGCCCCCAAGCTATTCTAGAGCTGATCCCTGTGAGCAGAGCCAAGACAAAGACCTGAATACAGATGGTAGTGCTCAAAAAACAAAAACAAAAACCTGACAATTTACAGGAATGTGACTACAGTGAAGATGTAAATAGATATCTTTTCAAAAGTAGGAGCATAATAATGGTCACAAAAGTTTTATTCACACAAGCTTCAATCTAGAAACAACTATCCATTGGAAAGTAAAAGGATACAGAAATTCTGATAAAATTTTACAATAGAAATCTCCTAGCAACACTGTGGAATGCTATTTCAGTATCACTAATTGGTAAAAATGCAAAACAAAGCAATGATCTTTTGTGTAATTTCAGTGACATAGCTTTAGTTCTACAATGAAAAGTCTACATTAACATTCATGAAACTATTATTTGTCAAATTTCAGCGTGGACCAAAGAATATACATAATTATCTGAGAAGGCTTTTGAAAATTATACTCCTTTTTCAAACAATTTTCTATAAGGTCAAATTTCCTTTAATTCATTGACCAAAACAACATATCTAAAGGATGAAATAAAGAAGCTTCCTGGGGCCGGAGTGGTGGCGCAAGTGGTAGGGTGTCTGCATTATGTGCGCTAACCTAGGACAGATGGCAATTCGATCCCCTGGCATGCCATATGGTCCCACAAGCCAGGAGTGGTTTCTGAGCACATAGCCAGGAGTAACCCCTGAGTGTCACCAGGTGTGGCTCAAAACCAAACAACAAACAAAAAGAAGCTTCTATTAGGGAGCCAGAGATAGCAAGGTGGATAGGGCATTTGTTTTGCACATGGCCAACCTAGGTTCGATCCCCAGAATCCTGTATGGTCCCCTAAACTTACCAGGAGTAATTTCTGAGTGCAGAGCCAGCAGTAACCACTGTGTATTACATAGTATGGCCCAAATAACAAACCAAAAATAAAATAAAAATAAAGAAACTTACATTAGAATTCAGCAGTATTTAATTGGGAAAATGTAAAACAATGCTACTCTTTTTGTTATTTTTGTTTATTTTGTAAGTAATTTTCAATAAGCTTGTAATGAGTATATTATTACAATTTAATTAATAAATGAATTATTTTAAATTTGTCAACAATTATAACACAAATACTTTCCTTTGGTTTGTTTTGGGGCCACATCTGGCCATAGTAAGGACTTATTCCTGGCTCGCATTTGAGGGTCTCACATTTGGGGTTCACTCCAGTACGACTTGGGGAGCCATATGTGGTTATGGGGATGGGACCCAGGTTGGCTGTGTACAAGGCAAAAGCCCTGCCTTCTAGATGATCTCTCTCGCCCTTGAATACATATAGTTTGATGTTTTTAATAATTTCTTTGATTAGCAAGCCACACCTGATGAGCATCCTCCCCTCAACTATCTCTCTAGGTGCTGGAATTTCAGACAACTTTTATCTAAGTGCATATAAAAATAATTCTCCTGCTATTGGGAATAAATAATTTGGAAAGTTCTTACCTGAATCAGATGTGTTGGCATTGTGATGATACAGACTGAAAGAGAGGTTCGTAGAAGACCCCGGAGAACATAAAGAAACTTTGTAAGACTGTGACTGCTGCCACAGTTTTCTGTGTAGCAAATGTCATCTCCCCACAAAGGTGAACCAAGATTCTGGATCCCAATTCTTAAAATGTTTTTCTGTTTTTTCTAAAAAAAGAAGTGGAAGGAATGTAAATAAGAAATTTCAGTAAACAACAGAATTCCTCTTTTACTTTTATCTGCAAGTTCTTTTGTTTGTTTGTTTGTTTGGGTCACACCTGGCAGCGCCCAGGGGTTTACTCCCGACTCTACAATCAGAAATCGCTCCTGGCAGGCTTGGGGGACCACATGGGATGCCGGGATTTGAACCACCGTCCTTTTGCATGCAAGGCAAATGCCTTACCTCCATGCCATCTCTCTGGCCCCCATCTGCCAGTTCTTATTTACAATGAATCAGGTGAGTCAATAGATGTGGCAAACACCTTTATGTATTACCAGTAACAAGGCAGTACAATGGAAGACTCTTAGGCCACAAAAATATAAAAATAATAACATTAAGACCACAGGCTTGCTGCTCTTCAAGCCCTATTTCTTCCTTGAACATGTATTTTGCTTGTTTGTGTCTTTATGACTTTGCTTGTGTATTTACTCTCTGGAGAAGCCCATGGTAAATCTCTGGAGGACCCCATCACTGCCAGAGTTGTCCCTGAGCCTGTATTGCTGGGAAGCCTTTTCCCGACAATAACTAAAAATACTTCCCTTTGGGGAAGGGAAAGTCTCAAAGGGGAGAGCACAGGCCTAGCACATACTAGATATTGAGTTTGATCCTCAAGACCACAGGGGCCCCAAGTTCTGCTGTGAATGGCTGCCATGTGTGACTCAGATTTTCAAAAAGAAATAAAATAAAACCCAACTTTTGGAAAACATAAAATGTATCATATCACAAACTTTAAATAATTTCTAAATTATCATAGAGAATTATGCTTGAGGTATAATTTGCTATTACTATAAAATACTTCTAATAACATTTATTAGTCACCTAAATAATTCCACCATAATATATTATCTCCCTGATAATATATACTTGAAATGTGGATTTGTGTGCTCTTTTTCAAGGATAATTTGACAAAGTCAGTAAGTAAGGTGAGCAAATAAATGAAATGATGGGAGAAGACAGTCTTGAGGGGACTTAGTGAGATGGTTAATTATGTAACATGACTGATTTGGGGGAAAGACATAAATACTCCTTGACCTTGGAAGAAGAGAACAGAACTTTGCTCTGGGACAACAAACTTCTTTAAATACACAAAGGGGCATAATAGCCTGGGTAACATTACAAAAATGAGATTACAAAGAGAGGAATTTGGCTCAGTACATCTGAGGTACTTTCTGACTACTATCAAGACAGCTGGTACAATGATCTTTTCTGGTTATATGAAAGTTCTGATAGACAAGTATCTAAAATACTAAAGCTGGTCTTTAGTAGTTCATGAAATTGTTTCCTTTTTATTTTTAATTACTTCAATGAAGGAAGAAGAATTTCCAGGCATGGGTGGGTAAATAGGGTGGGTGAAAAAACAAAACAAAAAAAGAATTTCCAGGCACATAAGCATAAAAAACTTTGGACAAAATTCTGCAAGATAATATGTACAATGTGATTTACTCCTCTTTTCATATATTGAGAAACTCAGAACAAATAAAATAGCAAGATTGAGATTTTGTCATCAATTAACCTGGTCTCTCATGAAATAAAGTTTAGTTCAGATTCCAACAGAAAGAACAATCTGTGACCAGGAGGAGTACAGTGGTTAAGGTACATGAAGCACATATATGACCTTCAATTCAAATTGTGTCCCTGGGCTGGAGAGATAGTGCAAAGGTTAAGAAAGGTACCTGCCCTAGTTTGATCTCTGGTATCATATATGGTCTTTGAAGCACTGCCAAGAGATACTTGAGCATAGACCCAGGCGTAAGCCCTGAACAAAGCTGGATATCACCCACAAGCAAAAAAAAAAAAAAAAAAGACCAGTCCTGAAGGCCTCTGAGAATCATTGAGGTGGTCAGGTGCTCCTTTGGCCCTCACCTCTGCTTACCATCACAGGTCCCAGCCCAAAGTATTGCATTGTTGCTGGCCTTAGAATCTTCAGGGGTGGCTTGAGAGATCACCCCATAAAAGGAGCTATTTTGTTAAAAGAAGACAGACTTGCCCAAAGATTTTAGCTAGTATACTAAAACTGGAATGTACCAGGTGAGTGCAAAATAGCTTCTCCAAATTTTATTATACTTGACTGTATTTTAACCATAGTCAATATTAGGTACTACTGTCATATTAAAAGTTATTTGTGAGGCCAGAGTGATAGCACAGCAAGTAGAGCATTTGTTTACCTTGCATATAATAGCTGGGTTTGATTCCCAGCATCCCATGTGTTACCCCAAGCCTGCTAGGAGTAATTTCTGAGCTCATATCCAGGAGTAACCCCTGAATGTCACTGGATGTGGCCCCAAACAACAAAATAAAAAAACTTGTTTGCTGCAACTGAAATGACCAAAGGCATAGGTGGCAGAAGTTTGAAAAAGTGGTAGAGGCCCAAAAGACCTATGCAGAGGAACATTGGTACTTGGTGGTCTGATTTGGGAGGAAACACACATGTGAAAATGTATAAAACTGTATAATTAAAATAAAAGCAGTCTTATCAATGGATTTAACCTCTATAAAACATAAATAGAAAACTTTAGTGACTTGACAGATAAACTTGATGTGTGTATGTGTGTGTGTGTGTGTGTGTGTGTAGAATACAAATATTAAGCCAAAGAATGAAAAGTAGTAAGATATGGACATGTGATATGTACATAAAATATCAGCAAAAATTGATTCTAATATTTTCAAATAGGGAATACAAAAATACATTTAAAATTATAATAATGAAAACAGGTTTGAATTCTAAACTTGCTATATTGCTTAACAATCATTTATTTTCTATACATATAACAATGGGCATACTATATATAGCATAATAAAATGAGATAAAACTTCTGTTGAAAGTTTAATAGGTAAATTTTAATCATCTGATACTCTGATATTCCATGTAAAATACATATTTACATTAATTTTTATGATAGTTTTGAGATACTTGATAATCACAATTTAAAAATAAATGAAATATGACAGAAATTTATAAATATCTATACTATAAGTATTTTCACAGTGAGTTATGCTATTATAATTGCTAAAATATTAATTATATATAACATTCTGTTTCTGAGAGTTTATTCCTATATTTTTCCTTCAACTAATTTAGTTTATTTGCAAGTACATGACAAAATAAGAAGAAATTTTTCTTTAAAATGTAAGATTTATTTCATTTTCAAACTCCTGAATAATGTTTTAAAGTAGTGCCAAATAGTTTTTTTGCCTCTTAAAGTAAATATTTGAGATAGATATATAAATTGGTAATTTAGCAAATGAAATAACACATAATTTAAAAATAATAACCTGAATAATTAAATGTTTCAATAAATTAGACATAAATATTTTAATGATTTTATGTCCTCTACAGAAATACCAACTTTGACTTGTTTAATCTTTCTAAAAGTCAATAGTAACAGAACCTTCACTTTACAGAATTTGCTGTCTGTAAATTCCATATGATAAAGTATATAGTATTGATAATTATATTGTTGTCATACTCTAAACAAACAACAAAGAAAACAAACATTTCATTCAACTCTAATACTAGCTTCCTTCTTAAGGGATCTTTGGATAGATGCATATGCTTATGCCATTGCTTTTGCTTTTGTTGCATTCTATAAAATTTCTAGCTCTTTGAAGATATGCCATCGCTTTACAAGAGCATCAGCTCTGCACACTGTACCATAGGAACTGTCATGACATGCCTGTTTCCATAGTTACCACAGCAAGTGGGGAGAGGGATCTGTCAGGGACCAATTTACCTCTCCAGACAGGCAATGCCACCAAATGGAAAACATGGTGCTCATAAATCTTAGGTAGGATCCAAAATTGAGCAACAATGAGAAAAATAAGATGGTACAAGATACCAAAAAATTTAACACACGTGAAAAGCCATCTATAACCAAATGTCAAATATTTTGCCAAATACCCCAAGTATTTTCAACTTAGTGATAATTTTTTAAAAATCTTGCCATAAAGTACTGTAATAAGAATAAAGCATTTATTGATAAATTACTATTACTAAGAATACTTAAAAATCTATGAATTGAGATCAAACATAGGTAAATAATTAAAAACAAAAATGAATTTTGGGACTAATTGTCTTCTTTAAAAAATTAATGGTTTTCTGGAAATAATTATGCTAAGATAATATACATGAGTATAAATCTTTAGCAGCTAAGAAATAATTCTAAAAAAACATAACATTAGTTATAAAATTTCCTTAATATTATTTAGATTAAACTAATGGGAACATCTGTAATAGGGGAAATTCAGAGTAAGTTTTTAAATATACATAGAGGGAACAGTAATTAAGTTATAAAATTTTTATGTAGCAAGTAAAATTGCCTCTTTTATTCACCGAGACAACTCAAAGCTCAATGTAATAAAAATAAATCCATTAATTATTTCTTTATTGTAAGTTAATTAAAAGTGAAGATCTAGCTGACAGAAACATAAAAACAGAAAAGTACAAGTCTTATACCTTAGGGTAATGTGATGATTTATTAATTCTTACTATAAGTTTATATTTTTCAATTATTAAAATGGACAATGTATGTGTACATCTATGAACATTCATTAAATTCATAGCTGTAGTTCTATGTTCATATTAATAAAACAAGACTGTTTATATTTATCATCTACACTTGAAAAAAGTATAGTGACACTCAGGGGTTACTCCTGGCTATGAGCTTAGAAATCACTCCTGGCTTGGGGGACAATATGGGATACTGGGGGATTGAACCCTGGTCTGTCCCAGGCTAGTGCTGGCAAGGCAGATGCCTTATCGCTCCACACCACCACTCCAGCCCCTCTTTTTTTTTTTTTTTAACTGATTCTTCTACAACTTTTGAGTCTAACCTGGAGAATTTGAAAACAATGTTACATACATGACTATAAAAGACTTTGAAGGTACACAATACCTGGGGATTAGCTCCATCAAATCCTTCCTCAGAAATGATATTCTGGATAAACTGAAGCAGCTTTGCGTAGCCTTCATTCAAAGAACTGTGGGTAAGAAGTGGTTCAAATTCATAAATGGTTTTATCATACAGGAAATAAAAAAATCTAACCAAAGACAAAGCAAATAATATAAAGTATATACTCATGAAATTATTTAAATATAATATCAAGTGAAAAATACAGTATCAAGTGAGCCAAAATAATATTAATATTTCTAAAAAATATACTAAATACATCCAGAGAGTAACTTAAATAACTTAGTTTGGAGTTCTTAGGAAAATAAAAAAGTCTGTGGAGACTGAGATGACTTAGTTATGTCAGGTTTAGCTACTTTCAAGAAAAAAAATAATGATTTAATGAGGCAACCTAAAGATGAAGTCACTATAGCTTTTAAGGAGTAATCACAGATAATTAGCACATAGCTAATGAACTGTATATCTGAATCAATGTCCTTGATCATCTGAGCTCATTTTCCATAAAAGTTGTAATTTTCTTAGAGCACACTGATATAATTGTTAAGTCAAAAATTAATCTTTTAAATAAATGGAGGTGTTTCACCTCCACCTTATTTGTTAAAGGAAGTCAACAAATTAAATTTGGATATAAGATGGTAACTTAGATTACTTTCCACACTATTATTAGCATTGATATTACTAGTTTAAAATATATTACCGTGAAACATCTCAAATAAATTTAGTAAGAATGAAGGAAAACTGCTTGAACATTAACTGAATTTAAGATTCTTCAAAATGAACAACCTCTATGCTTTGACTGAATATTAGATATTGCAATAGTGAAGTTCTGAAGCAGTTATTTCAAAGATACTCAAGTGTCAAAACTTGAGAACTAGGGAAAGACCTAAAATCATGAAAATATTTGCAATACTGTGATTCTAAGTAAGTAAATCCATAAGCAGAAGAAATGTCCCAAATAAAGAATAAAGTATGGACATATACACGTATTAAAAAACATAGAAAGTAAACACAGTAGTCTCTATGTTGTGTGTACTCCATTAAAAATACATACACATCCTCATTAACATTTTATTGGAGAGTTTCAGCCTATAATTACCTATATAAGAAAAAAAGGAGAACTAAGGGGGAATATAGTATTTTAAACAAAACATAATTTGGCAAATATGGCTATTTTTAAAATTCTCTTTGGTATGTTTTGGGCTATACCTGGCAGTGCTGTCACTCCCAGTTCTGTGTTCAGGGATCACTCCCAAGGAGTTTGGGAAGCTATAAGAGATGCCAGGCGCAATAGTTATCAAAACAGCATGGTAATGGAATAAAGACAGGCCCTCAGATCAGTGGAATAGGCTTCAATACTCAGAGAATGTTCCCCAGACATACAATCACCTAATTTTTGATAAAGGAGCAAGAAATCCTAAATGGAGCAAAGAAAGCCTCTTCAACAAGTGGTGTTGGTACAACTAACTGGCTAGCCACTTGCAAAAAATTGAACTTAGACCCCCAGCTAACATCATGTACGAAGGTAAAATCCAAATGGATTAAAGACTTTGATATCAGACCCGAAACCATAAGATATATAGAACAACATGTAGGCAAAACTTTCCAGGACATTGAGACTCCAGGCATATTCAAGGAGGAAACTGCACTTTCCAAGCAAGTGAAAGCAGAGATTAACAGATGGGAATATATTAAGCTGAGAAGCTTCTGCACCTCAAATGAAATAGTGCCCAGGATACAAGAGCCACCCACTGAGTGGGAGAAACTATTTACCCAATACCCATCAGATAAGGGGCTAATCTCCAAAATATACAAGGCACTGACAGAACTTTACAAGAAAAAAGCATCTAATCCCATCAAAAAATGGGGAGAAGAAATGGATAGACACTTTGACAAAGAAATACAAATGGCCAAAATACACATGAAAAAATACTCCACACCACTAATCATCAGGGAGATGCAAATCAAAACATCTATGAGGTACCACCTCACACCTCAGAGATTGGCACACATCATAAAGAATGAGAACAAACAGTGTTGGTGGGATGTGGAGAGAAAGGAACTCTTATCCACTGCTGGTGGGAATGCCACCTAGTTCAATCTTTATGGAAAGTGATATGGAGATTCCTCCAAAAACTGGAAATCAAGCTCCCACACAATCCAGTTATACCACTCCTAGGAATATACCCTAGGAACACAAAAATACAATACAAAAATCCCTTCCTTACACCTATATTCATTGTAGCACTATTTACAATAGCAAGACTCTGGAAACAACCAAGATGCCCTTCAACAGACGAATGGCTAAAGAAACTGTGGTACATATACACAATGGAATATTATGCAGCTGTCAGGAGAGATGAAGTCATGAAATTTTCCTATACATGGATGTACATAGAATCTATCATGCTGAGTGAAATAAGTCAGAGGGAGAGAAAAAAATGTAGAATGGTCTCACTCATCTATGGGTTTTAAGAAAAATGAAAGACATTCTTGCAATAATAATTTTCAGACACAAAAGAGAAAAGAGCTGGAAGTTCCAGCTCACCTCAGGAAGCTCACCACAAAGAGTGATGAGTTTAGTTAGAGAAATAACTACATTTTGAACTGTCCTAATAATGGGAATGTATGAAGGAAATGGAAAGCCTGTCTAGAGTACAGGCGGGGGTCAGGTGGGGAGGAGAAAGATTTGGGACATTGGTGATGGGAATGTTATACTGTTGATGGGTGGTGTTCTTTACATGGCTGGAACCCAAACGCAATCATGTATGTAATCAAGGTGTTTAAATAAAATATAAAAAATAATAAGAAAAAAAAGTAAATGATGATATTTTACCTCTGGAAGAAAAAGATGTCAATATCAGACAAATCTATAAATTATATGGAGGAATACAACAATGTATCACTTCATGACATGGCATCCTCTAGAAGGTTGTTGGTTTGAATCCCGGCATCCCATTTGGTCCCCCGAGTCTGCCAGGAGCGATTTCTGAGCATATAGCCAGGAGTAACCCCTGAGCTGTCAAGTGTGACCTCCCAAAAAAAGTTATAAAATCATGCTTTATACCTGTATATATTATACTTGGACATAGCTATATCCACTAGTCTTAATTACAGAAAAAATATAGATAGCTGTGAGGCATGATGTTATTGTTTTATAAATTAACTAATGAAAATCATATTAATGAAATGAGCAGATGCTTCTCATAAATTAAAATAAATCTCACATGGTAAAGTATTTTAAACATGAATTTGATTACATGGTTAAAGTGTAATTACATTTAATTAAGCATTTAAGTTTAATATGAAATAAATGAATTATCAGTTAGCTACTATAAAAGACAATATTGCCTTGATAATTAAAATCCACAAACTGGGGCTGCAGCAGTGGCACAAGCAGTAGGGCATTTGCCTTATATGTGCCAACCTAGGACGGACCATAGTTCGATCCCCCCAGTGTCCCATATAGTCCCCCAACCCAGGAGCAATTTCTGAGCGCATAGCCAGGAGTAATTCCTGAGCATCACTGAGTATGGCCCCAAAAGAAAACAAAATAAATAAAATCCATAAATTTTCTTATTTCCATAGACTTGCTACGCTTAAAAAAATTCTGGAAAATAATGCAAAAATTAACATTATATTCTCCCAAATACATATTCACTTTTTGGACCACATCCAGTGGTGCTCTTTACAAGCTTGGGGGACTATACATGGAGCGGGGAATTAAATCTTGGTTGACTGCAGTACAAGGCAAGTGCCCTACTGTTGCTCTAACCCCATCCAGGTACATATTTCTCCATACTCTACATTCATTTCAACAGTGAATAGACTCAAGCTGGCACAGAAGAGACCAGAGGTTTCACTGACAAGTTTGGGAGTTAACTTGGTGGCTGAAAGCCTAAAACACTAGGGAAGTTACATATCAGCCTTGATCTAAAAGGTTGCTGTAGTGGAACATAATCTTCTCTTGGTGAGAGGGTTACTGGTAGGATTAAATGAGAAACCCATGGTCAGATGTTTGTAACAGTGTCTGACACAAAACAGTAACTAGACAAAAGTTAATTCCCCCTGTCCTTTAAATTAAGGCAAACATAACAACAAAAACCTTTAATTTTCTTGCTGTAAAAGTGACCAACCTGCTGTACTATCTGGTTCCAGCTCGTATAGATTTCTGAGTCAAAAAGAATTGGCTTTAAATTTGTGTTTTCTTGTTTATCAACTGAGAACACAGCAATTTGATTTGATTTTGTATGCATGTTTGGATCAGATAAAGGTAAAAGTAAGGAGCTGGTATAATTAATACATTCATTCAAATGAAATTTTTACTGGTGTAGGTAGGACAGGTGTGATATCCCACTGCCCATTTTTCACAGGTGGCTATTAATTCTCACTGGACTTAAGGATTTACCCAAGACTGACAGCAGGATGGACTCAGAAAGTAGATTAAAAGAGAAGTCAGATTAAAAAGTTTTCTTTGTCAGTAAGTGTTCTTTCCTCCCTCACATAAGAAAGAAGGTAAAGGTAAGGGACACCAAAATCTTTTAAAGCAGTAAAACAAAAAGCAGAGGAGAGAACTTGGCTTGATGGTTGTTAATGGTCAGTAGTAATATATATATCCAACTAGACTGGAGAACATAATAATGTGAAGAAATTAAAAAAATGAAATAAATTGTATTCACTGTTGTGTATGTAAACATTTTATGGGATTAGTATGCTACTGACCCTACCCTGATCGGTGATTGCGCCCTACCCTAGGTTGTGACCTGGCATTCTGCCCCCATCCTAGGGTGGTACCTGATTCTGCTTCCACCATTGGGTGGTATCTGATCCCACTATTGGGTGGTACCTGATTCTGGGGGATAAAAACAAGGGTCTGTGGAAGGCGAAGGGCTTTTTGGCTGGAACTGATACTGAGACGTTGGACTTCAGTCTTGTCCACTGAATAAAGCTAATATTTCCACAAGCCTGACTGTCTGCGAGCTGTTTACCTGCCGTTTCATCTCAGAACTGCTGGCAGACGCGTGCTCAGAGCTGGAGGGGAAAGACCTCATCCTCCATCCCTCCATCAGTCAACCTCTCAGGGGCTGACTTGCAACAATTCACTTCAATAAATTCTCAAGTAATATTTCTGAAAAAAGAGCCTTTAGATTGGCACTTGCCATTTAGTATCACACTTGCTGCCTATTAAACCTTCATTAAATAAATGCCCTCCTCTCTTGGAAAAGAATGGTTTTACAAAGCAAAAAGAAATAAAGGCAATAAGCTATTTCAATCAACTTTCCCTTGATTCAACTGCAATAATTTTGAAATTAAAAATTTTTTTCCTTTTTTTTTTTTTTTTTTTTTTGGTTTTTGGGCCACACCCGGCAGTGCTCAGGGATTAGTCCTAGCTATCTGCTCAGAAATAGCTCGTGGCAGGCCCGGGGGACCATATGGGACGCCAGGGTTCGAACCAACCACCTTAGATCTGGGTGGGCTGCTTGCAAGGCAAACACCGCTGTGCTATCTCTCTGGCTCCTGAAATTAAATGTTAACACTTTTAAATTACTCAAAACCAATTACTGCAAAATGTAGAGTTGATCTTAATAAAGTTAGTATCACGGCAAACATGTTCATTTTAATAATTAATATTCTAGGGCGCGGAGCTGTGGCACTAACCTTAAGGCATCTGCCTTGCAAGCACTAACCTAGGACAGACCAAGGTTCGACCCCCGGCATCCCATATGGTCCCCCAAGGCAGGAGCGATTTCTGAGCACACAGCCAGGAGTAACCCCTGAGTGTCACAGGGTGTGGCCCAAAAACAAAGAAACAAAAACAATAATTAATACTCTAATGTAAAATTTAAAAGCTAAGTTATCTTGTTATTTAAAAGATCACAGATTGTTTTGCTTGAAGCATAACTATATGCAGTATGTTTTAATAAGTGAAATACTAGAAACCTCATTCATGTTTACTGCCCCAAACTAGAAATGATCATATTACTATATATAATTTCACCATAAGATAACAATAAAAATATTAATCACTATCTAGTCTCATTTAGATCAGAACTCTTCCACATTTGGGTGAAAACAAAAACAGCTGGCATTATAATTTCAGTCTAGTAATAGCAGGTCCTGCAATAAAAGACATATACACAATTCATGCCATACATTATCTAGAAAACTAATATTCAACATTAGAACATATACCTTGAAACATGCATTCTTCCAATGAATGTGACAAAAACACATTCTCTGAACCTCTAAAATCATAATTGGGTCAGTGACTTACCAGGGTTCTTCTTTAAAAGTCGATATTTTTTCTGGAAGGAAAAATCCATGCCATTTTGAAGATTTAATTAATTCTTGTGGTATCTTTTTTGATGCATTATAATAGTGACCAAACCTAGCAGATGCTACTGGTCCAGCCTATAATGAAAACCAATACTGGTTATTAAAAATTTGTGTAATATAATTCATTTATTCTAGATAGAAAAATACTAATATAGTCAAGTATTTAATTAATATTTTTTGTTTACATTTTTTGAGGGGGGCTATACCCAGGTGTTGCTCAGGGCTTTCTCCTAGCTTTGTGTAAGGATCAATCCTGACAATTTAGGTACTGTTTGTTTGTTTGTTGGTTTGAGAGATAACACCTGGCAGCACTCAGGGGTTACTCCTGGCTCTATGCTCAGAAATCGCTTCTGGCAGACTTGGGGGACCATATGGGATGCCGGGATTCGAACCATTGTCCTTCTGCATGCAAGGCAAATGCCCTACATCCATGCTATCTCTCCAGCCCCTAAATCTGCTTATTTTATTTTATTTTATTTTATTTTTTGGTTTTTGGGCCACACCCTGTGATGCTCAGGGGTTACTCCTGGCTATGCGCTCAGAAGTTGCTCCTGGCTTCTTGGGGGACCATATGGGACGCCGGGGGATCGAACCGGGGTCCATCCTAGGCTAGCGCAGGCAAGGCAGGCACCTTACCTCCAGCGCCATCGCCTGGCCCCAAATCTGCTTATTTTATATTTTCTAGTTAATAAGTAGAATCTACAGATCATTTTTTAGATTCTCTAGCCCCAATTCAGGTATTTTAATGCCAAGAAAGAGCTGCTAAGTATTTACGTACTAAATTAAAAACAATCATATGATCTTAATTTATTTTAAACAAATAAATATCAACTTTACTCTTGGTGGTACTTGCAGTTTAGAAAGAATTTAAAGATCATTTTGCAAAAGTTTTATATATTATATTTAACAAAAGGAATAAATTTTATTTTATACAATTCTTTCTTAAAAAATTCAGGCTTTCCTGGGTTTCGGCACCAAAAACAAAACAAAACAAAAACAAACAAAAATTCAGGCTTTAATATAAAATTAAATATGCAGTTACCAAGAACTAAATGTAAACTGAATAAAAACAATTGAAGGGTTCAAGAAAAAGGAGTTATTGAAATATCATAAGCTGAGTCTTATTTTAAAGCTACCTCTTATAAAAGTACAATATATACACATTTATGTATATACACATGCATAATATATGCATACATGTGCATAATATTTATCTTATATATAATATATACATTTTATTATATAAAACTAAGCCTACAGTATAAATTGTGCTAATTATCCAGGTGATACAAGATACAAGATAAATTGAGAGAACATATGATTTACATTAGTTAGGAAATCTAGCATTATTATCAGTTTATTAATAATACCCCTTTTATTCTCTTCACTAATATTGTCTCTAGCAAATTACTTTTTACAAAAAACTCTAATAACTTGATATGAATTTGGTTAAATAGGACAGTAAATTACATTCTAGGTAGATTTAAAATGAACAAACGTATAATATACTTAGTATGGCATTATTATTCTGTTTTCAGTGGGTTGTGTGCTGATTTCTTTATTCATACATTAGAAATACATATATACTTAGTTCTATTCAAAGTTCAACTAATAACAAAATCTATGGCAATGTCGTCTTTAATAAGTCTCTGACCTAAAATTATATAATTTCTACCATCCTAAAATTAAAAAAAAAACACTGATCTTTACAATACTAAAAATGACTATGCAGAAATAGAAGAACTATGCACAATGTGTTCTGAACTTACTTTCCCAACAACTTTCTACTTTATCTAAGAAGTAGAGTTTCTTAATAATAGATACTTGCATTCTGAGACCACAAGAATTCCTATTAAAAGCCTATAAATATCAAATTATGTAGAGTTTCTTAATAATAGATACTTGCATTCTGAGACCACAAGAATTCCTATTAAAAGCCTATAAATATCAAATTATATAACTATTAAAAATTATAATGTAATAGAAACATTCTGAGTCTATGAATTTGACATTTAGTATAAAAGTTCATCTTCCATTAATTATTTCTTTAATGAATGAGATCTATCCATTGGTTTGTTCTAATTATTCAACTCATTATACACAGAAGTATAATTTCTAAACTATGGTTTCTCTCTTGCTTGAAAGTATTCACAAAAATATTATGTGACATTAAAATGTTCCTTAAAAATAGGGTATAAAGTTCTAAAATGTAAAGTTATTAGTCTAAAGCAATTTAAACAAGGTCTGTTCTTCGGCCTATAATCTATTCTTTATCCGGATTATAGTTCAGAATGTTTTTACTGCAATCTCTGCTAGAGCTCATCTTTTTATTGTGTAAGTCCTAGCCCCCTTAATGTTTTAGAAAGGCCTTGACTAACTGAACTTTGATCTGATGTCTTCATTGAGAAAAACACCAGGTTGCCCATTTCAGATGCAAATCCTCCTAAGGCCCAATAGAATTTAGTAAAGACAGCAAAAAAGAAGAAACAAGAAGTTTCCAGGATCCTCTTTGAGAATCCGGGGGCACACTGGTGTCCTTAATCCACACTGCTGCATGGATTAAGGTAGGTGATAACCTTTCCTGATTCAAAAGAATAAGCAGAGTGCCTACAAACTGGGTGGAGACTAGGATTTGGTCATAATAAAACACCATGCAATAAAAGCTTGGTCTATGTCAGAAACCTCTGAAAAGGCCTCAATGTACCACATTCCCAGGCCTAGTAGGGAAGCTTGCAAAAGCCTACCTGAATCAAATAAGCATGAATAATCTATTTTAGCAGACTGGCCATGGGGAGAGGGAAAGAAAGAGAGACTTTCCACTTCTTTTAAGTTTGAGTTAATAAATTTATTAGCAAACTGAAGGTTCTTGAAGTCCTATGCACTCAGAGAAATATGCTAAAATGCCAAGAAGCAAAGTATGCTTTTAAAGTTGCCGTCTCTATTAATGTTTCTAATTATAATATTAATGTGATAGAAATATCAGATTTGGGATGAATCAAAGCAGAAAATTGATTTCATGCTGTGACAGTTTACACATAGAACCCATATAATTCATCAGAATGTAAAAATAAATTTAAAGTTTTTATTACAATTATTAGTTTAAGAAATTAAGATTTGATTATGGTGCCCCACATATCCAAGGTAATAGACATGTTTTATGAGGAAAATATTTAATCCTTAAGTAAAAATTATAGTGACAAATAGACTTTTAGAGGTCAAAATAACATTGTTAAAGTTTATTTCTACTTAAGACAAAACAAATAATTAGTTTTGTGAAATGGTTGTGAAATCTTTTGATGTCTAGAACTGTAAAACACAGATAAAATATTCCCTCTAAAAATATAACTAAATGTTTAAAATCTATGATTAATACTCTGAAACTCTTTCAATTTTTCAAAAAAAATCTGCATTAATAATTACCAAATTGGTCACAAATAACTCATCAGTTTAGTAGTTTGATAAAAGCACGTTGTATCAATTTTTCTACATACACAAGTGACTCTTTGTAAACTGTGGGAGAGAGTGAAATGGAATGGTTAAGTAAAAATTTGTTAAGTTAAAAGAAACAGAATGCTGGTGGAGGGTGGGGCAGGAATATCTCAGAGCAACCAAATATACCACCCTCACCTTCACTGTGTGGACAGAAACTTTCAGAGAAAAGCTCTAACACAACTAAACAGACTGAATGTAACATTTTCTTATCCTTGTTTTCTCCTTTTTCTTAGTATGGCTATTAGAAAGCAAGACTCAAGTTTACTGAACCACTTTGAGACTTGATCCAATGCTAGACATTAGAGGTAATAATAACTTTCAAATCAGTTATCAGAACATAATGTAATACCTGTGAAAATTTATAAATATAAAATACTAAGCAAATGTTCTTAGTGTGTCTTGGTTCACTAGAGAACTGGATATTGTCATTATCCTTTATAATTACTGGGGAACATTATATTTATTGTCATATAAAATTGGCACAAATGTATCACAGGACTCATAGCTGAACCATGAAGAAAAAGTAAGGATTTCTTCTTTAATACAATAAGGACATAACATGTTCTAATGAACTTCTGGAATCATATAGGTTTTGTTTGTAGAGTTCTATAACATTGAAAAGTTAGGTCTCAAAATATGCTATAGGCTGACTTCACTTAAGATATCATTTAGCTCCATTCCATGTCATGGCAAATGTGAAACTATCACAACCAGTATTATAAATTATACTATATTATAAATTATACTATATATATCTCACCAACAATTAAAAATGCTATTAATTCTTGCAGAAAAAATTGAGGGAAGAATACGAACCAGTAATTGGATAAAAAGAAGATGGCATGTCCTTTAAGAAGAGAAATGTAAAAGGAAATATTTTTTCTGTTTTCTTTTTCTGTCTTTTGTGTCTGGTCTACAGCTGGGTGTGCTCAGGGAATACTAGTTCAGAGTTCACCAATAACTCCGGCAGTGCTCAGGGGACACTATGTAAACCCTGATAAATTGTGTGCAAGGTAAGCCTTATCTGCTATACTATCTTTCATCACCTATTTCCTTCCTTTTCTGTTTCATCCCCTTCCCTCCCTAATTTATTCCCTTTCTACTCTCCTTTTTCCGCTTTCCCTCCTTTCCTTTTCTCTCTTCCCTCCTCTCTACACTTTCTGTTACTCTTCTCTCTTCCTTTTTTTTTTAAGAGGAGGGAAGCATTATTTCCTAAAGTCAAACAATTAATGTGTAAACATAGGCCATATTTATTTAACTAGCTGCTTACTGGTGGACATAGGTTATTCACCTTTCATTAAAATATGCTATATACCTAGCTTATATATATATATATATATATATATATATATATTTATCTTACATCTAAATGATTATATTCATAAAAAATTTCCAAAAGGATCAAAAGTTACATGGCATTGAAGGATACAATTACTTTTCTTCTTCTTCTTTTTTTATTTGTTTGTTTGTTTGTTGTTGTTGTTTGAGATGTTCCTTGTGCAAGTCAGAATCTGTTACCAATGGAATGGTACAGCTTTGCCAATAAACAAGGACGATACAATTACTTTTCTCAGAAGTTATAACTACATTCTTTTCTTTTTTTGGGGGGGGGGTCACACCCCGCAGCGCTCAGGGGTTCCTCCTGGCTCTATGCTCAGAAAATCGCCCCTGGCAGGCATGGGGGACCATATGGGATGCCAGGATTCGAACCACTATCCTTCTGCATGAAAGGCAAACGCCTTACCTCCATGCTATCTCTCCGGCCCCAGTTTTAACTACTTTCATTTTGAGGAGCAAAGCATGAGTTTCTCCTTCATGCTACTTATTAGAGACTTTGTATAGGGGATGGAGCAATAGTACACAGGAAGGCACTTGAGAATCATTCTGGTTTGATCCTTGGCACTCCATATGGTCCCCTGAGATGAACGGGAATGACTCCTGATAGAGGAACTAGAGCATTGCCAGTTTTAGCATTCCCTCCAAAAGACTTTGTATAATGATGGTATGATAAGAGAATATTAATTCAGAGTTTTAATTTGCATTTTTCTTATTGTAATTGAAGCTGGGCATTTGCTTTTATATGTTTGTCATCTAAATTTTCTTTTCATATTTTTGCTGTTTTAAACTTGGCTAGTAGAATACTCCTATTCATTTTATAGTTCTTTGTAAGTAAAATGTATTCCTTATCATAGGAATTGCAAATAACTATTATGGTATATTAGTAATAATTTTAATCACATCTTTATATGTTAAAATAATATTTAGAAAGTTAGTTTTCTCAGCTATTTAAAGCAATTTATCATTATTTAATATGCATCTATTACAACATTTGGTATTTGGTAATAGTTGACAACAATATTTGTTGACTTAATAAATACATTTATCAATAAATATATCTACAATCAATAAATATATTTATAGTAATGAAAATATAAGTTATCATTCACTAAACACTACTTAAGTATCTGGGCATTAATATAGGTGGTCAAGATACAAGTGAAAAAATATTGTCTGTTCTCAGAGAATTTGGTAAACACATATTAATAACAAACTATAAAGCAAAGTATACCATTGAATTTAAGAGAAATAATAATAATAATAAATTATTGATTATATAAAGTTGTCAAAGGTAATAATAATTTCTGCCTTGGAGAAGAAAGATTTCGGGAATAAGAAAAATAATCCAAGCGATTCTCAAGGACTGATTGTCTAGGATATTATAATAATCGTCTATATAATACTAATACAACACCATCCTTATAGTAATTCCCAATCCTCTAAACTTCCACATTGAAATAAGTGTTATTTTTCAAAAACAAATACATTTTTATTGTTCTTATAATACTAATAATACTCTAATAATATGGAGTATTATATACAGAGAAAGGAGACTTAAAATACAAGATTTGGGCTAGAAATATAGATCTTATATATACTCTTAAGAACTTTTTATTTCAGGGCTGGAGTGATAGCGCAACATGGAGAGTGTTTGCCTTGCATGCAGCCAACCTGGGTTTGATCCCTGGCATACCATATGGTCCCCCAAGAATGCCAGGAGTGATTCCTGAGTACAGAGTAACCCCTGAGTGAAGCTGGATGTGACTCCCTCACCAAAAACCCCTTTTTATTTCATCTTACAAGGCTTAGAGAGTCTGGAGAGATTATTACAGCAGCTAAGGCATTTTTCTTGCATGCAGTTGACTCCAATTCAATCCTGGTGTTACATATATAACGCCCAACTACCACCAGGAGTGACATCTGAGCAAAGAGAAAGGAGTAAGCTCTGACCACTACCTGATGTGGTTCAAAAACAAACCAAATCACTTTATAGGGTTATAAAGGCCAACATATTTCACTTCAAATACTAATTCCTTTAACTGGTACCAACTATTTAGACTTAGAGAATTCTACTCTGTGTATTGAATTCACAGGTGGTTTCGAAACTATGACCATGTGCTATGCATGTAAAAAGAGGCAGAAGAATCAGAAAACCAAATTAGGCATCTGCAGTGCAAGAACTATAAAAATGTATTCGTTTTTGAAAAATAACCCTTATTTCAATGTGGAAGTTTAGAGAATTGGAAATTACTATAAAAATTGTGTTGTATCAGGTTGGAATTTCTCTCATGTCTAGCAGTACAAAAATGTTTGGTAAATACTAATGTGTTCTAAAAAATCGGTGGAGAGTTAGATCAAAGAACTGAGTTTATGTTTTGCAGTCGATAAGTCTGGTTCAATCTCTGGCACTACCTAACTTGAGAACAACCAGGAGAGACCTTAGAGCACATTGGAGTAGTCCCTAAGCAACACAGATATAACTGTGACAACTCCACACTTCCTCAAATGTGCTGAAAAACTAATGAAGTAAACAACCAAATAAAGGTGCCAATAAATGAACAAAGCCTTCACCAGGAACAGAGTACAGCACCTTTCTTTAGTGACAGGCTTGCTGTTAGCTGCTTCTACATTTCTAAAGTTTTAGTTAACAGATGACTGAGTTGGAAAACGTGATGGTTGAATAAAAAAAGTAATCCTAAAAAGCAAGAGACCACAGATAAACAAGATTCATTGAAATGGCTTACTTTACTTGCTCCGGTTTACAATACAAAAAGATTGTATGCACAAATTCTGAAGAATAAAATGATTTGTTTTAGTAAAATGAATTTGCCATAATTTTATTTTTTTGTGCCATCTTCATTGAATACTCTGCAATGACTGTGTAGGGATCTGAAGAGAGGGAAGATGAATATGTGGAGTACAGAGGCTTAAAAGTATTAGGAAATTAAAAATTAGGAAATTACTTTTCCTAATTTACTTTATTAAATAATTCATGAATTAGATACTATCCAGCAAGTAGAAAGATGTTTTAGAAACTATTTCACATGATATATAATGGTAGATACATGTAAGACTCATAGAATGCCTGTCAGAGTGAAGTCTAAGTAACCGATAGACTTTAGTTAATATAATGCATAAATATTTGGCTACACAAATGCATATAAAATATACCACACAAATATAAAAAATAAGGGATAGAGAAGTATTATACTGAAATTATTTTTACTGCTTGTTCATTTATTCTATAACCCTAAAACTCACCTAAAAATCTATTAATAAAAATAAACTCAATAATTGCAATACCTTTTATTTAAAATAAACAAATATATACCTTACTACAGTTAAATTAATAAGAGGTATTAGGCTAGAGATGCACCAGGATGTATAACCCTTGCTTTGCATGTGGATGAAATGGTCACAACTTTGTTCAAATTCCTGGCAACACAGAAAGTTCCCAAACCTCATCAGGGGTTCATATGTTATGAGCACTGTCAAGTATGACCCACTTGCCACCGAACCCAATCTACCACCTCAAAGAATAAGAGATGTAAAGATAGAGCTTCTACAAAATGAAACATAAAATACATTTGTAAATTTCATAAATAGTTTATATTCTCACTTGCCTCTACTTTGGGTAATAACTGGTAACGCCAAGCTATTTTCATCTTCATTTTAGATTCAAGTTTAGTATGGTTACATACATCTTCATCAAATTCTTTTTCACAATTATCAAGTAATGGAGCAGGAAGTTCCTAAGAAAGTAGAATATATATTATTAAGCATTTCTGATGTAAAGAATGACTACTTTTGTAAATCATAGTGTTGATTATATTATAGCTTTCACTATATTAAAAAATCAATGTCTTAAAATTAATTCAAGCATAAAGTCACGACAAAGATATTTCTGAAACAAAAAGAATATACTAATATGGAAGATGAAGTTAAAAATTTTAGTAATGAATAGAATTTAAGTAAAATATTCAAATTTAATATCTACCAAAAATTAATCTGTTGTAACAAGAAGCAATATACACTTTTAAAACATTCATACACAGAGCAAAGGCTAGAATTAACACTTACGTATTACATGTAATTATTGTTATGTTTGCCACAAGGTAAAAATAAAGCATATGCGCAATCTGCTTACTGGTTTGTAATTCTAGAATTCAAAAAAATCATTCACCAAAATAATGGGTGAAATAACAACTAAGAATAAAGACATATATTTTGCTGTATAAAATGTTCGTTTTGCACCTGCAAGTTTACATCTCTTCTTTGAACAATGAAAATGAATTAAAAATCTCTTATTAAATGAAGAGATACTGAATTCCAATTTTATCTTTCCTGTTTGGAAGCAAACCACTAAGAAGCACAAAAAAACTACAGACTTCTTTTTGAGTAGAGATGCTATAAAAAAATTTGCAAAGATAGTATATAAATTTTATGGGGAAGGAAAACAATGCAATAATTTTAATTTTTACTAGTTAGAATTATAAAGTTTATGAGGGGAATTGATTAATAAACATATTCTTGGGTCTTGTTATACATTAAGTTGAAACATTTATTCTTAAGGGTCAAACTGATTTGTGCTTAGAAACAGGTGATTTGGTTATTTCGCTCTATTATTCCTTAACACCACCAATGAACCTGAATCCACTTGACCTCTGTCCCCCTCATTCCTCACTTCTCTCCCTCCACTCCACTCTATTCCTTTCCCTTGTCTTCCTATATTCTGGGACCAAGGGTGATCTACCTAATGGTGATCTAGGCATTATCCCTTTCAATCATTATATTCTCTCATCCAGTTATTCTAAATACCACATATAAGTGATATTATACCATGATTATCTTTTCTTCTAGCTTACTTATTTTATTTTTCAGTTCTATCCATACTGCAGCAAATTGCTTGTGTGCATCATTCCTTAAGCTGCATAGTATCTCTTTGTGTATATATTTATATATATACACACAATGTAATATTACTTTCATAATCCAATTATCTGTCAGTCATTTAGGTTGATTACAAATCTTAACTATTGTACTCAATGCTGCAATGAATCATGATGTGTATGTGTCCTTTTGAGTGAATGTTTTTTTGTCCTGCAGATAGATACTCCAAAGTAAAATTGATTCAATTTAAAATTTTATTTAAAAAAGAAATAAAGTAAATAATGGCATAGACTATTCTCAGGTAGTCTATTCCAGACTGATACTTCTGAGGCATCCTCAGAATGGGTGAGGTAGATTCCCCTTTTGACTGAAGCCACAGCAATACAGTAACACACCTAATACCCTTTGACAGAAATGTATCAGCTTTACAACTTAACCTTATCAGATTGCCAAGTTTGGGGCCGGGCGGTGGCGCTAGACGTAAGGTGCCTGCCTTGCCTGCGCCAGCCTTGGAAGGTCCGCGGTTCGATCCCCCCGGCGTCCCATATGGTCCCCCAAGCCAGGAGCAACTTCTGAGCGCATAGCCAGGAGTAGCCTCTGAGCGTTACCGGGTGTGGCCCAAAAACAAAAAAACAAACAAACAAACAAAAAAACAAAAACAGATTGCCAAGTTTTCATCTTTTGTTTCAGATTTATAGATCCGGGACCATGAGGCACCTCAAAATTTCAGAGCAGTGTGAGCTCAGTTGTATCACAGGGAATCTGATGTGAAATCTACCAAGGTCGGGTAGCCTGAATAGTAATACAAGAAGGCTCAACTCAACTGACCACAGCCCAGTAAATTCTTTAGAAAAACATGGAGATGAAACAAGAATTTTAAATTGACTCATACTGATCTAAGTTTTATCATTCCATTTTTTTTCTGTAACAAGCAATATGTTTTAAATTTGTGCTGGTAAGGCAGCTGGCTATGGTGGTGGGTGGGTGAGAAATTGGGAATACTGGTAAAGGGGTGGTCATACTGGTTGTGGGATTTGTGTTTGAAAATGTAATGCCTGCTATGACTATATTATGAGCATCTTGGTTAATCATGGTATTATAACAACATTTAAAATAAATAATTAATACTTTTTAAAAGTATTAAAGTCAGTATAATTCAGCGATTTTTTCTGGTTATATATTCTAAGAGAAGCTAATCACTCTCTTGAAAAGATACCCCCACATTTACAAAAGCATTATAAATAATATTCAAGACAAAAATAGAACTAAGTGGCCATTAAAAGACAAACACATAAAAAACTGTGATAGGTGCTTACAGAATAGTGTGTAGTCAAAGCCCAAGAGGGCTCAAAAATTTTAAAATAAGAATAAAAGTTTTTAACTTTCTTATTTATTTATTTAATTATTTATTTATTTATTTATTTATTTATTTATTTATTTATTTATTTATTTATTTTGGATTTTGGGCCACACCCGGCGGTGCTCAGGAGTTACTCCTGGCTGTCAGAAATAGCTTCTGGCAGGCATGGGGGACCATATGGGACATCGGGATTTGAACCAACCACCTTTGGTCCTGGATCGGCTGCTTGCAAGGCAAATGCAGCTGTGCTATCTCTCCGGGCCCTGTTTTTAACTTTCTTAAATAACACTAAGCCTCTTTATTTCTAAAATAAAATTAAATTATTTCTTTAGAAAATTACAGGTTTCCCTTATTTCACTGCTAGTATTTCACAGTGATTAGAAAATGTTCAAACCTTTAAAACACATAACCAATGTCTGATTTACAAGTATTAGTACTTCCTAATCAAAGTATAGAATGTTAACCCCAGCACCCCTCTGCTGCCTTGCTCCAGATCTCCAGGGCTTCTCCAGGCCACATGCCTGGGCAAGCTGGTGAGTTGGGTCCCTTGGTAGAGCTTGAAGGTACCCTAGGCTTTCCCCCATTATTCATTCAGCTTCTTAGGGAGGGTCTCGGTTGGGCTCTGAACTTCTGGCCTCCCAGCTTCTTGAGCAGTCACTGGTAATCTCTTTCCAGTTTATATGTTCAAAATCGCACACACGATACATTAATAGTACTCACTATCATTGAATTATGTTTTTATGTATGCAGAATATCATTTTTTATTCTGCCCTTCTGCACAGCCCTACAAAAGATCATTTTTCTCTTTAACTTCCTTATCCCCTATCATCATTACTCCTCATTTACCCTTTCTAACTTAAGTACTGTAGAGTCCTAAGTCACAGACCTAAGTGGTGCCCTGGAGTTAACACCCACCCAACTATTCCAAAAGGCATAAAAAGGACACATATGTCTTTTCAACATTTTATGGGTGTTTTCTTTGACGGCTATAACTTTTGCTGAATATTTCTTATACAGTGACGATCTTCCCTTTTTTATCTTCTCTTTGTGAACAGCTCAATATGGAATTTGGTGTGAAAGAATCCCTCAGTTTACTGCTTATGTTTGAACCCAGTCATGGGTATTGTTAGACGTGTTCTTATGCCCCCATATACTCAGATAACATCACGTGGCTTTATTTCTTGTTTGCTTAGGCACACTAAAATGGGAAAATACTATACATACCAGTAAGTTCTTATCTAATAGAGATGGGAACACACAAATCTTGTAGTGCAATGGGACCTTACACCCTGAACAATGACATAAAGACCTGGCACAGGCCTCAGAAGAATGGGCATTCTCCATTCCCCCCTGATCTAGAGAAGACACCTACAAAACATCCAAGGTTGTCTATAACATTACCTAGAGGCAATCCTCTACCAGGGAAGACCCTACAGCTGTTCTGACATGGATCTACTCAAAAGAGACTTCCCTTAACACTGAGAAGACTTAACAAGAACAATGGCCTGCTTACTGGACAGGGCTTGCTGTATTGCCCCTTAATTGTGAGGTGAAACTAGAGGACACTTCACACCAGCCTGACTTCAATGTAGGATGTGCAGATTCCAGGATCTTTAATACGGAAACCTGATGCCAACAATAGGACTGCGTGAAAAATAAAGCTGTATTGGTACTACAGACAATGACTTGGATTGAATAAACTAGTTTGCCTGGAGCCTAGAGTTGGTCTTATGCCAGGAAACTTCAGGGGTAGTGGTCTCCTTGTATTTAGACCAAGACTATTTCTTTCTATGACCTCCATATTTTGGTGGGCCTATGCAAACAATATTTGCCACTCTAACACCATTTTTGCTGTGCCCTTTTGACTAGCCCTTAAAAAAAAAAACCTCAAACTTTTGATGTTAACTTAAACTAATATGTATGTGCATGAATATATAAAAATACTATGCCTTCAAAGTTAAGGAGTCACATAAATCTCATGGCTTTAGGTTGCTTTGTGTACTGCTAAGAAATGTTATAATGTACTACAATCTGGGGACTTGTGGACAAAGTAATTGTACATGGGTTCTGCCTTATTTTTCTTAATTTTTTTTGACTGTAAGTTCAATATTTAGGCGTCAGCAAGGGGATTTCTTCTGAGAACTCTGTTTATGGGCGATTGTTCTTTCATTGTAACTTTACCTTGTCCTCTTTGCATCATTGTTCTCATAATTAAAAATAAAAAAATGAAAAAAAGAAAGTATAGAATGTATGGGATTTTTAAAATAATCTCACATCCTGGCAGAATATTTCCCAAAAGAGTAAGATAACACTCCTGTATGCTTAATGTTGCTGAATGAATTATGTTAAATATATTTAACATATTTAAAAATATATACCTATGGATATATATGGCAATGTTCAGGGGTTATGATGTTCAGGGGACCAAATAGGGTTCTAGAAATCAAAGCTATATATTTTTGAGTGCAATATGAGTGCAAATCAAGTACCCTACCCCTGTATTATTGCTCAGGCCCCTTAAAAATTCATTAAGAAAATAGGATAAGTCCGAATTTTATTAAAATACTGAGATATTGCCAAGGACACATAAACACATTACAGGTAGCTATTAATTTATATTAGTACATTGCAAGTGGCCATTAATATTGTATTACTATGAGCAATAATAGTTAACATTTGACAATGGATTTCTGGAGAGTGAGTAATTCTATCATATGAAAAACCAGACTTAAAATTAAAGCAGATTTTTACTGTATTTCACTGATACAGACTTTTCCACATGCTACCATTGTCTGCTTACAGAAGAATTTGGTTGCTATTCCTGATGTGCAAGTGGACACATATAATTCTGTGACATTTTAATTGAGAGTCCATAGAAAGATCAGGTAAGATAGAAGATAAACCTTGACTTTTCATAAAACTTCTATTGACATTTTCAAAGACAATATTGGCAACAATGCTTATCTAATAGTTTTTTAAAATGTTTTCTATTTTAGGGCTGCACCCAATGATACTACTCAGGAGCTCCTGGCTTGTTACTTAAGAGCTGATCCAGTGTCCTGGGCCTCCTGTGTGCAAAGGACATGCATATGCTTCAGCATCTGAGCTTTCTTCCAAACCTTTGGCACAGCTTTTGATTTTCTTCTTTCTCTCTCTGTGTCTCTCTCTCTCTGTGTCTCTCTGTCTCTCTGTCTCTCTCTCTCTCTCTCTCTCTCTCTCTCTCTCTCTCATCTCTCTCTCCCTCTCCCTCCCTCTCCCCCACTCTTTTGACCACACCAGGTCATGCTCAGGGGTTACTCCTGGCTATGTGCTCAGAAATTATTCCTGGCTTGGGGGACTTATGGGACTCTGGGGATCAAACCATGGTCCATCCTGGGTCAGCCGCATGCAAGGCAAATGCCCTACCACTGTGTTCCTGCCCCTTAGTTCTCTTTTTAAGTAAGGAAAGCTGAAAACTAGTATGCATAAAATAGTATATTGTAAATAACGAATTATGAGAACAATGATCCCTCTGTATAAGTCAAAAAATGAGTTCAAGAGCCAGAGTGATAACACAAGGGTAGGGCATTTGGGTTGCAAGGGGCCAGCCCTGGTTCAATCCTGGCATTCCATTTGGTCTCCCAATTCTGCCAGGAGTAATTTCTGAACATAGAGCCAGAAGTAACCCCTAAGCTCCCAAGTGCTGTCAGGTGTGGCCCCAAAACCCCCCAAAAATGTCATGAGATTTGCTGGTCATATGAATATGCTATATGATGTTAGTCAAAAGGAAAGGGATACACACACACACACACACACACACACACACACACACACACACACACAGAAAGAGCTCAGGTGTTGGAACATAGGTTTTGTAAGTGAAATACCAAGTTCACTTCCTTATACTAACCACTGAGAGCCACTAGGTCTGACCCCAAATCAAAACTGTAATTATATAAATGTTAGACAGATTTATGAGTACTTCAAGCATTTTGTTTTTCTTTGTTTTTATGCACAAGTAAAAAATACGGAAGAAATCTCAATAAGAATTAAGCAAAATGCAGGGGCCAGAATGATGGCTCAGTGGTAGGGCATTTGCCTTGCATGCAGCTGACCCAGGACAGAAATTGGTTTGATCCCCCAGTGTCACATATGGTCTCCCAGGCCAAGAGCAATTTCTGAGCTAAGAACCAGGAGTAGCCCCTGAGCGTTACTGGGTTTGGTCCAAAATCCAAAAAACAAAAAAAGAATTAAGCAAAATGTAAATGACCAGAAAACATCATATGTTCCAGTGTTATTTGTTAGCTTATTTTTATATAATAGTATAAAAAGTAAAGATGGAACTTATAAAATAGCAATTCAAACTTGATCAAATATAGTACCTCTTTACTATGGAGGCTAAAATTCCCTTAGCATCTACTTTAACACATTCCATCATTACATAACAAGATCTTTATTTTTTTTGCCTCATTATAATGTGACCCAATAGAAGATTATCAATGAAAGACAATATACAAGTACTATGGCTTCCTCCTAAAATAAATATTAGACGGTCAGACTTTGCTCTTTTCTGTAATGTGAGTTTCTACCTATCAAGGATCAAGGTATCAAGGATCAGAAAAATATAAAAATAAAAAGGAGATTTTTAGAGGGGACAGAAAAGAGATCAAAAGGCCTATGGCTTATGTTCTGGATATTATACAAGTGCTGCATGGTTCCCTGATAACTGCTGGAAAGAGCCCCAAGCTCTCAGATGGGAGTAGCTCCTGATCACTGCCAGCTGTGTCTCCAAACCAAAGCAAATACCAAACCAATAATCAGCTAAACAAACAAAACAGCAACTTTTTTTTTTTTTAAACAAGAGCTGTTAATAGTTCAAGGGGTTGGAACTCATGACTTGTAAGAAAAATCTAAAGTTGGGTTTCCAACATTCCATGTCCTGTTAAGCACAGTGACTTGTAACCTAGATAGACTCAGAGAACATTAGGGGTAGTTTGGTGGCTCCAACCACTCATTGTAGGTCTCAATGCAACTCTGGTCCTGACATATGGACCAGATCTTCATTGTAATGCTAACTGTAGCTGCAGTGGTCTTTGGGCTCAAGCACTGCTGGGGAGCCCTTCCCCCTATTCTATTACCAAAAATGCAGGTTTTATACGTTCTGTGAATGACAGGATAAAAAGAATAAAATTGTGCTCTTTAAGGCAAATAAAACAGAATGTTAGTGCAAATAAAAATCTATTCTATATTTGAGCAGAAACAACAGTGTATTTTTTATGTAAAATTTTTTCATATGAAAACAAAGTATTACAATTAACTTATGTCAAAATATACATCCTTCAGTAATAAAATATAGAAAATTTTCACTGGAAACATTTGTCCTCATTCAGAATATGCTGTACATATATATATATACATATATACATACACACTTCCCTTTTTAATTCATGTCATATTATGTTTACAGCTACTCTATTTTGTGGTCTTCACTTTGGCAGATGTGCAAGAGAAATCTGATTCCCTGTTTGACCCTTCTCACTTTTAATGTTCTCTAGGGCATAATAAAACCAAAGATACAATCCCTCAGCAGTTAATGAAGCTTAACCTCCCACCCTATTAATTACCAATGCATTACACTAACTATGGGCATCACACCACTCTCTAAGCTAGTTTACAATTCAGCACAAGTACTATTGAGCTATTATGTAGCAACATAATCCATGCAGCGAGAGAAATCCTTCTTAAAATAAAATCTTTTGATCCTTGCAGGTTTTGGTAACTATAATTAATACTACTTATGCCTTATCCATGCCATCAGTAAGTATAGTATATCTCAGTAAGTATATTATACTGTTTCAGTAAATTTATTATTTTGTTGATATTGGACAGTTTTGGGAAAAGATTTTTACTTTCTGAAAGTTGTAAAGAAGAAAAAAAGTGAAATATATTATAGTTTGTCATAATTTAAATATTCATGTGTCTCAATATCTATATTTAACAGTTTAAATGTTCTCCATGTAATCTTTACTGAAATATTTAAAAGAGATGGGGGGAGGAATTGTTAAAGGAGAGCTACACTTAGAAATGATGTTGGCTACACAGAGAATGTCAGCAAGTTGGGGGAGTTAAAGTTTTTAAAGTTTATGTATTTTAAGCTTAGTAATTAGCATTGTGAGCCATATTCCCAATTAAATTCAATACACATTAGGAAATGTCAGCGGAACTGAAATTTCTTTCTGGAATATAAAGGCAACAAAATTCCTGGTATTATAGGAGAAGATAACAAGCACTGTTAGGTGGAATACGAATGTTTTCTATTTTTGGAAAATACGTAATGTTTTTCAGAGATGTATAAAGTTAAGGAAATCTCAATTAGGAGTAAAATCAGGTATTATCTTCATGTAATAGATCTAAAACAGTTGAGTTCCTAGTAAAGAAATCAAAATGTTACTGGTTTTATTTTTCCATAATAAATTCAGCTCCCAGATATATCATCAGCAAAACTCAGGGTAAAATAGAACACTAAATAATAAATGGATATCACTTAATTCCTTAATTTTACAAATAATTTTCTGTAGCACATTATTGTTAACAGAGCAAATAAGTTATCTTCTTCCAAAGTATAAAGAAAGGATGGTAATTATTTTATAATCGTTTTTCTTAAGAACACTAGCACGCTAGCATAATGATGATTTGTTTTAATTTTTTCAGGGATTGAGAATTGGGCCACAACTGACAGTGTTTGAGACTCATTTCTGGCACTGTGCTCAGGAGTCATTCTTAGTGGTGCTCATTGGATGGTATGTGAAAATGTGGATGGAATCTGGGGTTACTCATGTGTAAGGCATGTACCTTACCCCTTACACTATCTCTCAGGTCCATAATAACATGATAAATAGACTGAAATCTATTTACTATTTTGAATTAAACTCTTCAGTTTTACTGTCCTGTTTCTGAAATCTAGCATACACTTTTAGACACAAACTCTAAGAATATAAGCCACAATGACTTAATATTTTTCTATTGTCTCATTCATTAGAAAACCATAATATCAGAAGACCGATTGGTAAACTAAGTCTACTTCATGCACATCTAGTCAGCTTCTGATTAATACAACTTAAAGCTGGGAAACAACTCAAAGAGAACACATGCCATGAGCACATGATCCCTGATTCAATTCTCCAACACCACATGGTCTCCTGAATGCTCTGAAGGATAGCCTATGTAATAACACAGGAGAAGCTTAACAAACAAACAAAAAGACTAAAATTTCAGTAAATAAACAAATCACTGTAAGAATGAATCTTGTACCACCTGAAGAGGTAGACAGCGTTGTTTTCTTTGGGTTTTCGCAGAATAAAGTTTGTACATGAGATATCTTTCTAGCCAGTCTGCTGATTTCTTCAGTCTAAGTCATTTATTCCCTGCCACAGAATATAATCCTAAAAGTATTCAGAAACAAAATAAACTCTATTTCAAATAATCTTAATTCTTTTGAGACTTCTTTTCAAAAAATAACGAAATGTTATATAATAAATAGAAGACTTAATATTCTGTTTGAGTATAACACAACTACCAGCTATTCAAAACCATTCATTTTCTTATGCATTTAAACTGAAATTTTTTGAAACAAATATAAGGCCTGGAAAAAGTGTTTTACAATACTTTTTACAAAGTGAAATCTCAGATATTTCATTTTAATTTGTAATTCTGGAATAAGACAAAAAATTATTCTTCCTTTAATATAAAAGATGAAAAAAATGAAAGGTCCTATAGCTTAATTAGATAACAGGGAATTTAAAATCCATACTCAGGGGGCCGAAGAATTATTGCAGCAGGTATGGTGCTTGTCTTGCATGCGGCAGATCCAGGTTCGATCCCTGGCATCCTATTAGGTCACCTATGAGGTGACAAGTGTGATACCTAAGTGCAGAATCAGGAGCAACCACTGAGCATCACTAGGTGTGACCCCAAAACACAACAAAAAATTCATACTCAGACTGCAAGAAAATTATATTTCTTGGGGCCAGAGAGAGTTCAATAGGCTGAACACATGGTCTGTCTGCACAGAGGATGAACAGGTTGAGCCCTAGCACTTCATGGCCCATCGAGCATCACCAGAAGCAACCTCTGTGCATAGATCTGGGAAGTTATTTTTTTTTTTTTTTGTGAACTTTCAGTGTAACACCAAAACAAAACACACATACACCACTTCTTCTTCTTTTTTTTTTTTTACATACACTACTTCCTGAGGATAAATATCCTATTACACAGTATGACATTTTTTGCCAAATGACTTAGGCTACTTTTCTGCATGCAAATTCTTTCTTTTGTTGAATTGATGTACAAACATGAATGCCAAATATGTTTATTTTAATATTATATCAGAAAAGGCTCTCCCTAACCTGTGACAGAGAGGCTGTTTTATTTTTCATTACAATTATATCTTATCTTTCATTTCCTTGCTGGAAAATAAGGCACATGCCATCTTTCAAAAGCTGGCCACAAATGTAGGTCACTGGAAGTAGGACTGAGCCTTTGCATGTTTTTCTGTAGTCTTTTCAGTTTGCCAGAGCAGCTCTAACTGTGGCTGCCAGGGGAGAACTTAGAATTTTAAATAAGCTCTCAAAAGCAATCAGGGGTGGTGGAGGTGGGGGGAGGGGGAGAGTAAAATCCTGGGGTCAAACAGCAAATTTCCGGCTCAACTCATATCTCTGATTTCTAAACACTGAAAGGCATATAGATAGCTTGGTAATTTTCTGAGCACACAAAATGTTAACAAAAAAAATCAAGAGAACATATTTTGATTATACTTTTGCCTTTAAAGATCTCTTCTGGGGCTGGAGAGATAGCATGGAGATAGGGTATTTGTCTTGTATGTAGAAGGATGTTGGTTTGAATCCTGGCGTCCCATATGGTCCCCCAAGCCTGCCTGGAGCGATTTCTAAGCATACAGCCAGGAGTAACCCCTGAGAGCTGTCTGGTGTGACCACTCAAAGAACTCCCCAAAAAAACAACCAAAAAAAAATAAAGATCTCTTCTAATATTTGGACCTATATAATGAACAAAAAACAGTGATATTTATATAGTCAGAAAAAAAGTAAGAATGCATTGGGAAATGTGTTAATCTACTCAGTAATGAACATGCATAATGCTTTCAAAGTAGAATGTTAGATGGGCTAGATACTGTATTGCTTTTGTTTTAAGTCATTATAAAACTACAGTTATGGAAAAATGTGTAACACAAAAAATGTCCAATCAAGAATATTAAAAAATACAATAAAAATATGAAAATGCTACTTGGCCAATGAGGAATATTTTTTAAACATTATTATTTCTTTAGTAATCTAAATTTCTGACAGAACAAGAAAACTGGGTTTTCTTGCATTGTATTTAAACAGTAGACCAGAGCATTACAATGCTGTAAGATCAAACAACTGACTATTCACTGGATTCAAAATGCTAATTTTTAATTTTGTAAACAGTTATAACAGATAAAAGATAAAGAGGACTAATCTTGACACCGAAATGAAAAAAGGAAAAGAAACGTTTAAAATATTAATTTAGGCTAGAAATAGCTCACTAGACTAAAAGCATTTTTTCACAAGATGAAGAGTCAAGTTTAATTCCTGGAATTGCATGGTTTCTCCCAAGCACTATCGGGGTGTCCCCTAAAGTACTGAGCTAGGAGTACTGCAAGTTGTGGCACAAAACTTTCTTCAGAATTTTAAAATAAAATGTTAATTAAAATTTTATATAGTAAATAAAATTGCTATAACTAATTTTAAATCAACTAGCATCTCTAATCATAATTAAAAAAAAGAAAGTCAAAGGGACTGGATGAATCTTTATATGTCTTTTTTGGCCACAACCAGTGCTATTCAGGGGGGGTTATTCCTGGCTCTTCATTCAGAAATTATTCCTGGGCCCGGAGAGATAGCACAGCTGCGTTTGCCTTGCAAGCAGCTGATCCAGGACCAAAGGTGATTGGTTCGAATCCCGTTGTCCCATATGGTCCCCCGTGCCTGCCAGGAGCTATTTCTGAGCAAGGAGTAGCCCCTGAGCAACGCCGGGTGTGGCCCAAAAACCAAAAAAAAAAAAAAAAAAAAAAAACCAAAGAAATTATTCCTAGCAGGCTCTGGGAACCATAAGGGATGTTGAGGATTGAACCTGTCTTGGCTGCATGCAAGGCAAAAACCCTACCTGCTGTACTATTGCTCCAGCCTGGAATGGATCAGATATTAATTAATGAGTTAATATTTGGAGAATAATATATTTGGTATATAAAATAATGCTTGCAAATTATGAAGATATCTGGATACCATAAATTTTTATTATCAATCTTAAAGTCTAGGAAGAAAAAGCTTTTAGAAGTTTTTATACTTGTTTTTTTTTTAAAGGAAGGCAGACTGCCTCGTGCAGCATCTCATTTGGATGTGTCTGAAGTCTTGGAAGCTTGACTACCCTACGTTCTCCTAAAAATGGACCTTGAGAGCTTGTTTGGAGGTTCTAGCAGGGGAGCCCAGCTACTCGTATACCATCGACCGAAAAACGGTCCGTCTCTATTTGGGGAAGGCCATCCTGTTTTTCGACAGAGTGCGCAGCTTCGGGAGGGATGCACATGGAGCTGTGAGGGAGGAAGGGGACACCCGCCTAGCCAGTCAGATCAACGGAATCAACCATGGTGATCAATGGGGTGACAGATGTCACAGCCAGATCGCCCTCACATCCGTTTTTATACATTTTTATATTTTATTTTGAAGTATCTGGTTATATTAATCAAATGTAATTTGGTTTACTTAATAAATTTTTTTTGTTTTTTTTTTGGGGGGGGCCACACCCATTTGATGCTCAGGGGTTACTGCTGGCTAAGCGCTCAGAAATTGCCCCTGGCTTGGGGGAACCATGTGGGATGCCGGGGGATCGAACTGCGGCCCTTCCTTGGCTAGCACTTGCAAGGCAGACACCTTACCTCTAGCGCCACCTCGCTGGCCCCTAATTTTTTATTTCATGACATCATAGTTACATTTTAAATTATAAAAATTTTTTCTATTTTAAATATGGGAAATTTAACCATAAATGAAATTAAACCAGAAGTATTTTATTGTATAGTTCATGGTATAAAATATTACATGCTCTAGGGGTTGGAGCAGTGGCACAGTGGTAGGACATTTGCCTTGCATGCGGCTGACCAAGGACAGTGCATGGTTTGATCCCCCAGCATCTCAGATGGTCCCCCAAACCAGGAGTAATTTCTGAGTGCACAGCCAGGCGTAACCTCTGACACACACACACACACACACACACACACACACACACACACACACACACACACACACACACACACTACATGCTCTAAGCTTTTGTAAACATCATAACATTCCTGCTGATGACCATATACCTTTTTTTGTTTTTGTTTTTGGGTCACATCCGGAGGCATGTAGGGGTTATTTCTGGCTCTGTGCTCAGAAATCACTCCTGGCAGGCTCAGGGGACCATATGGGATGCCGAGGATGAAACCCAGGTCAACCACATGCAAGGCAAATGCCCAGTCCTCCATATATTTTTTCTTGGTACATATTAAAATGTATGATTTTAAGGGACTGAAGTTGGTAAGATGCTGTCTTGAACACAGTCTACTTGGATTTGATCCCTGGCACTATAATTGTTCCATAAGCACCATCAGGAGTGACTCTGAGCCAAGAGCCAGATGTAATATCTAAGTACCACCACGTAGGCCTCCCTACCAAAAATTATCAAGGAAACCAAAAAGACAAATTTTAAGAACCTTCAAAGTATTCTACCTTTCCACTTTAAGTGCATCTGATATTAATAGAGAAGTAATAATGTTAGTATAATAAGTAAATAATTAACCCTTTAATTATTAGATAACTACACTCTAAATAATAAGTTTCTCTTCCTACAAGAAAACTACCTTTTGGTATGCAGCCACAAAAATTATTTAAATTAAATTTTAAAAATGGCTTATGCCATCAGAAATCACATTTCAATTGAGGCCTGTACCACAACTGAATATGTAAAAATTGATTGTGTGTGTGAAATGTTTGGTCAGTGCATATTAATGCCAGGAAAACAATAACAACAATAAAGCAAAATAGGAGTTTGAAAAAAATAACAGGTCTGAAAATAATTTTCTTTCTTTAATTTTATAATCATTATCATGTAACATTTTGTTGTGAAAATTTATTATAATGGTATGATTATTGCAAGGGTGCTTGCCTTGCAAGCAGCTGACCTGTGGTTCCTTTCCTGGTCCCCCATGTAGTCCCTTAAGACCCACCAGGAGTGATCTCTGAATGGGAGCCAGTTATAATCACTGAGTATTACTGGATATGTTCCCCCAAAAAGAGAATCAAGAATTCTAAGCATTTTAAAATTCTAAAGAAATTTTTTGTATATGTGTGCATATATTTACAATATTTTATTTAAAATTGGCTCATATCATGATAAATATTCAAGTATTTTAATGTAGAAATATTTTCTGAAACATTCCATAGAAAGCTTTGTTGGAGACCACTCATACCTATATTTGAGAAAATTATTTTGGATAAAACAGTTAACTGAAAAATTCTCACCATATGTGTTTTCAAAAGCTTTAACAACATCATGTATATTGTTCCATAGGATTTTCTAAGGGGTGTAATTTTTCAGTGTTACATCTTAATGCTGACTTCCTGAAGGAGCCTTGACTACAATAGGCATGAATATGTTTTCAAAGAATGATGGATAAATTGCGGGGTGGTTACATAATATATCTTAGGCAGCTGATGGGCTTTTTATCCTTTACTTGTCTTTTAGTTATACACAGTTTTAAGATAATTACAGTCTATAAGATTGCCTTTTCCCCTTTCTTGTACCAGAAATATTTGCCTTGGTTATAGGTTGCAGAAATTCCCAATCATACATTATAAAATTAAAAGTAAGCAATTACAGGATTCTAAGCAATTATAGATTCTCCCCCTCATAATCCAGCACTGTATCTCTAAAACACTATAATGCATTGGTGTTTGGTAATTATTGTAATTTGAGAAAAATAAAATTTTAAATATAATTTTAATTGAGTTAGGCATACAATACAAAAACCTTTATTAAACTGGATTAAATATTACATACAGAAAAACTTGCTTATGATGTATCAGTATTTAACATATTTAAATTGATAATTGACTAACTTTTGGGAGTTCAGTCCTAGTAGTTTTTCAGCAGCTATACCTAGTTCTTTACTCAGAAAAGTGACTCGTGGCAGTGCTTAGAGTGCTGAGGATTGAACTATGAAGGCATGTAATGTAGGAGATAAAACTGGGGTTAGAATGTCTTTCCAATTTCTCAACATTTCCTGTTAATTTTCAGAACTATTTATTTGTTCATATTTTTATAATATACTAGAAACTTGGTCTATGTCCTAACCATTATGAAAATATAATAAATGTTTTTTTTAAATTTTGGGACCACACTCAGTGATGCTTGTGATTTCCTCTTCTTTTTTTTTGTGCTCAGGGACAAGTCCTGGCTCAGGGTACCATATTGGATGCTGGAAATCGAACTAGGGTGCACTGCATGCAAGGAAAGCACCTCACCAGCTAACTTTATGATCTCTTTTCAGCACCTAAAATTTAAAGATTTATCAGTCATGATTTTTGTATCTGGTATAGTCACTAGCCACCATATTAAATATGCACATATTAAATATAAAGCTCTTTGAACTTTAAAAAATTACAATGGAATATTCAAATAGAATTCTGTTTATAATTTCATATAAAACATTTAAGAAATACAAAATGACCAGGAAATATTATTAATGACTGAAAAAATTCTATTAGCTCAAAAGTAGATATATTCAGAATGAAATTATAAGTAACACAAGAACAACTAAAACAGCTTCAAAATGAATCACAAAATAATTTAATGTAGAACACTCAATGTTACTTAGTGTATATATGATTGTTTGAAAAATGGTTCTAAATCAAATCATGGCATTAAAATTAAACATGAAAACTTTTTCTTAAACACACATTCAATTTTACAGCTGATCTAAGATATTTTACTTCATTGAGTTCCTTATTAATAATCAATTGTAATAAAAATATCAAATTTTTGCAATATTTGCAAATAAAACTTTTGTACTACTCAATTATAAACAAGAGCTAGTAATTCAGGAGACAGAGCAAAAGTACAGTGGATAGGGCATTTGCCTTTCATGGGTTTGATCCCCAACATCCCACATGGTTCCCCGAGCCTGCCAGAAGCGATTTCTGAGCGTAGACCCAGGGGTAACCCCTGAGCACCGCCAGGTGTGGACCAAAAATAAAACAAACAAGCAAACTAGTAGTTTAGCTTTGTAATTTTTAGCAAATAATATAGTTTTATCTAACTAAATAAACTAATATTTTTGATTGAAATTATATAAAAGAATCAAATATGACAAAAGATATATAAGAATAGCTATTAGCACTTGATTCTTGGATATGGATTTAACTGTGGGATAAAAGGTATCACATATTGTATGCTAATTAAAAATACTCAGTTTTGTGAATTATGTGTCCAGCCCTGAGTGTATTGACACTTAGCTAGGCATTTTAAAAAACAGTCTTGAGACCCAAGAGATAATATAGCAGCTAGAACATTTGCCCTGCACATAGTTGACCTGGGTTCAATCCCGGGCATCCCATTCGGTTCCCTGAGGTCACCAGTTACTTCTGAGTGCAAGCCAGGAGTAACTCCTAAGAACTGCTGGGTGTGGCCCCCAAACAAAACAAATATATTATTCAATAATTCAGTAACTTTAGGATTGTGGGAAGATAAAAAGACCAGTAAATTCTATATTCAGTGGATAGTTGCCATACTTCACTTGTTTTGAATGGAGTTTCTTGATTGAAGCAATGTTGTGCAGATTACCAAAATGGTGGATTAAACACTAAGGCCATAGATGGCAGTTTTGATGGGAAATTCTGGACAGGGATGGCAGATCCATATCCAGAGTAATGTCTATTCCAGTAAAATAAATTTGCCTTTTTTTCATAAAAGAAGTGGGTAGCATAATCCATCTTTCATCAGCTAATTGACTACTCCATGGAAATGCTACCATATTGGTGATGCAGTGTGTTCCTACTTTTATTGATCCTAGACACTCACCAGTGGCTGTAGCCAGATTGATCTTGTTGAGAAGTCTATGCTGCTAAAAGAAAGCTCAAC
This sequence comes from Suncus etruscus, assembly GCF_024139225.1. NCBI lineage: Eukaryota > Metazoa > Chordata > Mammalia > Eulipotyphla > Soricidae > Suncus > Suncus etruscus. The sequence goes on along the minus strand of NC_064856.1, from coordinate 81,678,556 downwards.
TCTCAACCCCACCATCTGACACTTTGCTCATTAATAATGATGAGTGCCTGGAGAAACAGGATGATTGTTTTCTATCAAAGAATGATCTTTTCCACTTGATTAAGATATTACTTAGCTACAATATTCTTCGATGAGTAATCATAGTAAATAGCTTCACAATTCTTTGTACATAAAGTTTATCATATACCCTACCCTCTAATTCCATATATCCAGTACTTCTATCAAATACCTTTCATATCCATATTCATACAGCCAAATCACTCGCTAAATCCCTACATAATTGCACATCCAACTACTTCTTTTTTAAGTTACTGGACAATAAATTTCAGTGACTCAAGTTCTTCCCACAGATCAAATTTCCCCTTGAAGATTTCAGTAAATGGTTGCAAAGCTGTAGCTATCTATCTCTAGTTGATGCTTTATATTGTAGAGAGCCATATGTTCCAATGTTATTTTTCTCTTTGAATAGAATACAAGCAACTCTGCATGTGACCACAGGTACTGTGAGGAAAAAGAAGGTAGTGTAATGGGAACAAAAACCATAGGAATTTGGGACCCATCTTTATGTAACTAACTTGTAGTACCTCTAGGACCAACTCAGACTTAATCTGCTAATTCTTAGAAATTTTACCAAGGTAGATAGCCCTTAAATTTGGGTATAGATTTCTCAATGTCCTGCCATTGGTCCTACAGTATGTCTTTTCATTGAGTCAACAGTATCTACACAGATGTCTTACCTTTAAGTCTACAGTAGTCACTACATATTGCTCACTAGTTTCAATGAATATGTCATCAATCTGACAGAACACTATTTTACCTAGTGGAAGATAAAGACAATCCATATCCCTCTCAACTAAATAATGGCACAAGGCTGGAGATTGTTATTCTCTGGAGGCGAAATGATGAAGTTTTCCTGTTAGCTGAAAGCAAAGTTGTTACTAAAATATTTGAAGAACAAAAGCTGCCAAAGCAATAGCTACAAACTAGGTATTATAGGGGATGTATTATTTTTTTTCTCAGGCAATGAAACTGCATTTGGCCCAGAAATTGAAATTATTGTCAACATCTGAGTAACTTTACAATGTTTTATTTAAATTCACCAGGAAATATAGGACGAAAAGGTAAGTTGAATTAGGGTGTGCCAGGAATATTAACTTGAATCTTTCAAATTTTTTCCTGGAGGCACCAGTATCAGCAATCATTCTGGAACTAAAGACTTGCCTTTAGTTTACTATTTTCCTAGTAAAGGTAATTCTAGTAGTTTCTACTTGACATTGATAATAACAGTCCTCACTCCACAGGTTACAAGATCAGGTAATTTTGCCATCTACTGACAATGTGCTATCCCAATCATTCATTGCATAATTGATAAGTAGAAATAGGATACATCTGAGGTTTCTTGGTCTTATGAGATGAACCAGAGATAAAACTGTATTGATCAGCTGACCCTAGGAGCCAGTATACTAACTACTAGCTCATAGTGACATCTTGTTATATTTTCAGAATCGGTGTCAGTTCCCAGGTAGTGGCTAGCCATCATTAATTCTTCTTGTAGTACAGGTGAAGTGGTGATAAATTCTTTGTGATTTTACATATCTTAAAAATCATACTTTGTGGGGCTGGAGCAATGGCACAGCAGTGGGGCTTTTGCTTTGCACGCGGCTGACCTAGGATGGACCACGATTCGATCCCCAAGAGTCCCATATGGTCCCCCAAGTCAGGAGTGATTTCTGAGTGCATAGCCAGGAGTCAGTCCTGAGTGTCACTGGGTGTGGCCCCAAAACCAAAAGAACAATAACAACAAAACCATACTTTGCTTTCATGTAAAAACTTTTTTTTTTTTTTTTTGGTTTTTGGGCCACATCCGGTGATGCTCAGGGTTTACTCCTAGCTATGTGCTCAGAAATCACTCCTGACTTGGGGGACCATATGGGAATCTGGGGGGATCAAACCATGGTCCGTCCTAGGTTAGCCCGGGCAAGACAGATGCCTTACTGCTTGCGCCACTGCTCAGGCCCCACATGTAAAAACTTTTTAAATTATAGAATCACTTTGAGTTTAAGAGAACTTTTTGGTTGGTGTTCAAATTGTTTTGGTAGCTTTTTTGCAATTAATATTGTGAAGAAAATCTTTGCAATTGCCTTTTATTTGCATTATTACAACAAAAAGCTTATTATCACTTTTATATTTGGTTCCATATGTGTAGTTATGTTTTATCCTCTGTCCACTTTTATTGTTTTCCTATTATTACTTGTTTTAAGAAATTTGATAATGGTGTGCACTGGTGTTCCTACTGAAAAACTTAGGACAATAAAATATCTTGGAATCATATGATAATATAATATAATATAATCATACTTATATTATTATTAATATTTTATTTTTGTTTTTTTGGGCCACACCTGGTGACGCTCAGGGGTTACTCCTGGCCATGCACTCAGAAATCGTTCTTAGCTTGGGGGAACATATGGGACGCCTGGGGATTGAACCATGGTCAGTCCTAAATCAGTGGCATGCAAGGCAAACGCCCTACTGCTGTGCCACCACTCTGGCCCCGCCATTTCTAATTTTTTCAAAGCAAAATTCTATTGATAATTGCATACTTCTAATTTTTATGTATTTATTGTGATTTACACCTTTGAAATACTGACAAGACAGTATAAGAAAATATTCTGCAGCTTTATTTTTAACCAAACTTTTATAGACTTATTATGAAGTCCATATAAATTATTTTTGTTTATAATTTAAAATAGCTTCTTGAAGGGCCAGAAAGATAGTATAATGGGTAAGGTTCTTGCCTTACAAGTAGCTGATCCAGGCTCAATCCTTGGTTTACATATGATCCATGAACCCTGTCAGGAGTGATGCCTGAGCAAAGAACTATGTGTGGCCCCAAACAAACAAACAAACAAACATACATAAAATAAACTAGGTTGCTGATAACTCCTCACAGTTCAAAGGACTGCTGGCATTTTCTTATATATGAGAAGGTTTAGTTCAATCCCTAACAACACATGATCTTCTGAGCGCTGCTGAAAGTGCCTCTTGAGATAGTAATAGCCCTAAGCATTCTGGTATGACCTCTTTATCAGCAAAGTTTTAAAAAAAACATTAATTTTTAAATGCAGTTATATTTGAATACATTTTATGCTTTTTTAGAAAAATATCACTTATTAATGCTTTGCATCTATTTATAATTTACATGTAATTTTTTTTAATAAAATGTTTAAACGTAGTACAAAATTAATATGACAATACCTGTAAAATGTGAGCGGGATCTTCTTTTGCAGATGCAACCAATAAAGTATGCCCATTGATAATTCCTTCTGCCAGGAAACACTTGAAAAGCAAAGGAGAATATGTATCATATTTATCCTCTTCTGTAAAAAAAGAATACAAATATTTTTGGTCAGAATTCTATTATAAACTATGCAGTAAGTCAGGTTTTTATAATATTCTCCTTAAAATAAACATATGAACAAAATTATATCTTAAGTTTAAGTAGATAAACTAAAAACATAGATGTTTATATATGTATATATTTTACATGTTTATGTTTTACATAAATTATATACACATATGTGTATTATGTCAATGGAATAGAATTCTCCATCTACCTTGTTATCCACAAAATTTATGCATGATAATAAATAACAAAGAAGTCAGACTTTTTAAGTTTGCTATACTTTTCTCAGACACTACACGTTAAAATGGAATGGATACTATAACATACTACATACTCTATAAACACACATCTTGTTGACATACAGAACCCATTATTTTTAATTGTTTATAAATATCATACAAAAGCACATAATAGTAATTAAAATGGGTCAAGGTAAAGGAAATTAACAGCTAAGTATGATATTCCATAGGCAATATCATAGTGGAGAACAATAGGGCTATGGTTAGGGTCTAGGAAAATTAAAACAAAAAAGTGATCAAGAAAGAATAAAAGCAAAGTTTGGAGATAAATGAAAAATTGGCACTTTAGTCAACCTATCTTCTTCCCTCCCTCTTCTCTCCCTCCATCCTCCCTTCCTTCCTTTTTTCCCTCTGTCTTCTCTCTCCCCCCTCCTCCCTCCCTCCTTTCATCTTTTTTTTTTTTTTTTTTTTTTTGCTGCTCCTTCCAAGGTCCACCCCTGCTTTTATTATGGCTCAAGCATGGGTCTCGTGCAAGGCAAAAACACCCTACCTGATGTACTACTGCTCTAGCCCTAACTTTGCAAAAAAAAAAAAAGACTTCAATGTTAAAAAAAAACTTGAGGAAGGAAGGGAGAGGATGAGAGAAGAGGTAAAGTTATGAGACAATAGAGGCAGAAGAGAGGCCAGAGAGACATTACAGTGGGTAAGTCTCTTGCCTTGAATGTGGCAGATTCAAGTTAGTTCCCTGACATTTCCTGGGCACTAATAAGTCCTGAGTGCATCAGGACTAATCCCTGAGTACCAGGTGTAGCTGAGAAACCAAAGCCAAAACAAACAACAGCTCCCTACCCCCAGTACAACAAACAAACAAAAAACAGTGTCAGAATATTAAATGCTTTTCAGGTACAAGTTAAGAGAGCTTGAACCTTTGTTAATATCAATAAGGTACTATCAGAGGGTAGATCTGTCTATAATATAAAAATAATATAATATATTATATAATATAAAAATGGACTGAAAAAACTATCAGACTGTTATGACCATTTCAACAATAGCTATTGATTAAATACCAAATTTAAATCATAGTGCAAAAAAGGAGAATATAAAACATATTTCAATGGTTAACACCTTCAGCATCAGTGTTTACTAAATGTGCAGGATGCAAGAAACGAACATTGCTCTTACTCTTCAGTTTTGCACTTGTCGCTTGATAAATGCAAAATTCATAAAGTCAAAAAAGATGGGCAGATTTAGAAAATGGAGAAGCTAAGGAAAGATTTCATCTTCTAGCTCCCAGTAAGTACTCTACATTAGAAAGGATTTCCATTCCTCATTACATAAAAATACTCTGCTGATGGCCTCTTTAATGTTTTGTTAATATAGTGTTCCATGAGTAATTTTCTTCCTTCTTTTCCACTCAATTTTTATCCACACTTTAGTGTAATTGAGGCCTTTTCTATGCTTATTACATCTGCATGAATACTTGCATTTACAAATGCTCTGCTCAGAGTTACCCCACATGTATGCAACCAATATTCAGTTTAAGTTCATAATGGGAAAAATTTCATATTTATATTGTTTATTGTAACAGTGTTGAACTGTTGTCTATTGTATACACCTAAAAGCATTAGGAAAAAGGCCTCATGGTTGTTTATTTTTTATTTTTATTTTTTTTGGGGGGAAAGATATTTTTTTGATAATAATTTTTATTTTGACCAAAGTAGATTACAAATCTTTCACAATAATATTTTAGGTACATATTGGCAGTGAATCAGGAGAATTCCCACCACCAAAGTTGTCCTCCCTCCTCCCCCGTTCCCAGCATTCATCCCATATCCCTCTCCTTTACCCCTCGAGCTGCTAGTATAAGTGGTCCCCTCTGTGTCTACCTTGTTGTAGATTGGGTATTGATTCTGTTGTGGTTGGCTTAGTGTTTGGTGTTTAAGTCCGATTATTTTTATTACTACTTAGTGATCATACAACTGTTTGGTCTTGGTTGTTTATTTTTTTAATTAAATTTTATTTTTATTCACCATGAAATTACAAAGTTATCCATGATTGGGTTTCAGGCATAGATCGTTTTAACACTATTCTCTCCATCAGTGTCCAGTTCTCTCCAGCAATCCTCAATCCTTACCCCACCATTGCCTGTTACCCACCAGTCTGCTGATAAGGGGACCACTTTTCATATATATAACTTTTTGCACTATGGTTTATAGTACTGTTGCTGATAGGATTTCATATATAATAACTTATCATCTTCTACCACCACCTCCTCCTCTCATTTCAACACTTCCCTCCACCAAAGATGTTGCCCCACCCTGTTCTATCCCAGAGACTCCTCAGGGGACATACTGTTTTGTAATGGGTTTTACTGAACATCCATTCCATGTTGCTTCCATTGTTTTTGGACTTTCATTATTCCACTGTTATGTTTATTTAAATCCCACATATGAGAGAGATCACTTTGAGCCAGTCTAAGAAGCTTCTTCACTCAAAATAAACAATGACCAGGACACAAAGGTAGCTCATAGAAAGTAAGAAATTATTTTTGGGGGGCCGGGCGGTGGCGCTGGAGGTAAGGTGCTTGCCTTGCCTGCGCTAGCCTAGGACGGACCGTGGTTCGATCCCCCGGCGCCCCATATGGTCCCCCAAGAAGCCAGGAGCAACTTCTGAGCGCATAGCCAGGAGTAACCCCTGAGCGTCACAGGGTGTGGCCCAAAAAACCAAAAAAAAAAAAAAAATTATTTTTGCCCACAACTCATCTGATATGAGGCTAATATCAAAAAAATATATGACACTGGTAGAACTTAAAAAAAAAAGCTGGGAGAAGAGATAAACAGAAACTTCCTCAAAGAAAAATGCAAGTGGCCAAAGGCCACAAAATGATAAAACGATAAAAATAGTTCACAAAGAAAATTTCCTTTCTAATTTCCCCAATATTTACTATGCCTATGCAAAAAAACAAAACAAAAACAAAAATAAAACCCCAAAAAACAACCCCCAAAACCAAAACCAAAGAAAAACTTACCACATCAGTCCCCCCTTTCCTTTTACTTTTTTTAAAATTTTTGTTTAGTTAAGTTTTGTTTTTTCTTTTTCTCTTTTTTTTCCTTTCTCTTTTAAATTTCTATTCACAGCTTCTAGACAGGGGTTTCTCCCCGATTTTTTTTACTTCTCTTTTTTTTTTCAACAGAATCATAGGAGTTGAATCATATTGTTCTGCCTCATAAATTGAGAAAAAAAAAAGTGGAGGTACCAAAGGGGCAAGCAGTCTCATGAACATTGAAATGAAATAAAAAACTATCAGATCAAATTCATGCTTCCCACATGCAAATCATGCACTACAACCCTTTGGACCATCTTATTGCCCAGAGTTTTTAGTTTTGTTATAAGAATTACACATTTAAATTATGAAATGTGTGGTTAATTCTACAGTTTCCTCTATGATTCCTGCCTCTAGTCTTCATGCCTTTGTCATTCCTCCCCTTAAATCTGAACAAAATCTGTGACTTACTTCTGACCCCCCCAAAATAGGGCAAAGGTGACAGAATGCTACTTCTAGTATACAAGATTGTAAAATCCATGTTACTGAGCATCACTCTTCTTAATGACTTTCGAGAAATAAGATACCAATTGCAGGTGACAATGTGAGTTTAGAACTAGATGTTTTCCTTGTTGAGCCCTCAATTGAGAATGTAGCCCTGGTTGACATCCTGATCCCATTTTGTAGTGAGTTGAGTTAATCTGTCTTAGACTCCTGACTAACAGAAACTGTGAGACAAGAAACTATTTCTTTGTTTCTGTTTTTTTTTTTGTTTGTTTTTTGTTTTTTGTTTTTTTTTTTTTTGAGCTGTACTCAGGGCTTGGCTCTGTGCTCAGGGATCATTTCTGGAAGATTTGGGGACTATGGTGTGCCAGGGATCAAACTCAGCTTAGATGCATGCAGAGGGAACACCCTATCCATTAGACTATAATTATAACTCCAGATACTGTTTCTTTTAGAAGCCTCTCCAAAGGCACTTGGGAATCTGGAAGCTACTCCCAGATGCTGTTTATAAGCATCTAAATTTTTTGTCAATAAAGAAACACAATAGGTAACGAGTAGGAAGGGACATACATTAACTATTTGGTATTAGTTGTCTAACAGACTATCTTCTATTTCTCAAACAAAACTATATAATAAATAAATGATAGTTTGAAGGTTGGAGGTTGTTCCTGAGAGTGCTCCTGGCTGTACTCATTATCAAACCTGGGTTTGAGCTATGTCTACAGCATGTATCTTATACCTTAATTATCCACAATTGTGTTCAATGATTTTGATACTTAGAATTTCTGGAAACAGAACAAATTCCTTTATTTAAAAAAAAAGTTGCTTTTTGCTTAAACTGTAAATGGCTATACCAGAGGTTAGAAAATTGGATCAAAAGGCTGGAAGGCATGCTTTGCAAGTGGTAGCCCAAGTTTAGAACTGTGGCTCTGCATAGTCCTCCACGTACAAGTAGGAGCGGCCCCTGAGCACTTCTGAGGGTGCAGCAACAAAATAGCCATACTATCCTTTTACGTTTGAGTTTTAAATGTCTTTGAGATTTATTCACATAGAAGATGGTCAAAAATCAATTGGACTATAAAACATTTTAAAGTCGATTCAGTACTCAAGATGAGATATTTTTAAAGGAAAAATCTATCTTCAAATTCCAAGGCAAATGTAGTAGTCCTGTAGCTCTTCAATTTGTTTTGAGGGACTGTCTTTCTATGTATTCATGTTCATTCATGTTGCTGTATTTCAGAGGTTTAAAGTAGACCTATTCTGCATTTTCTAGCAGCCCTCACTATCTCTAGTTTCCATAGTTACACAGTCAGCACAACTAAATTCACTGCCTTGCAAATCCACACTCAGGCAGATACTTACAAACACAGTAACTTTGGTAAACAGTCATTTTCCAAAGAAGATGTCACAATGTTAAAAATATATAAGTTGCTAATCCAAATTATTTTCTTTAACTTTTTCTTATTTGTAGAAGAAAAACATTTTGTTTTTACCTTTGTAATGATAAATCTTACAGTAATGTCCAAAGTTCCTAATCACTGAGTTTAAGTTTCCATATTTCCTTTATGACCATCAGTCCATTCTTGTTTTTAACTTTATGGGGAGAGAGGAGAAACATCAGGAGGTATTTAGGAGCTTATCTTGGCTCAGTGCTTGGGGTTGTTCCCAGTGGTGCTCAGAGAGTACCATGTAGTGCCAGAATCAATTTGGGGCTCCTTCATGCAAAACCTGCATTCCACCACACTGAGCTCTTTCCCTGGTCAACTATTCATCCTTTTTTTTTTTTCTTTCTAAGCCACTCCCCTAGTGGTCAGGGTTACTCCTAGCTAGGCACTCAGGAATTACTCCTGGCGGTACATGTACCTGTGGGACCACATAGTTGCCAGTGATTGGAACCCAGGTCAGCTGCATGCAAGGTAAGTTACTGGTTGTATTATTGCTTCGCCAACCTGGTCATCCATTTCTTAAGGCAGGTTTCACTACCATATAAAGTATTATTAGAAATGGAGAAAAGTAAAAATTGTATTATAAGCTCCTTTTGGCTAATCTAATGGTTGAATGAAATGAAAAATGCTTCAAGTTATGCTTTAGGTTTTCTAAAGAAAATATGTTAATAACAGATAAAATTATATTTATCTAGGCTACATATATTCTTAAATATCTTCACTTTGAAGAAGCCAATATTAAATCATACATAATATTAATAAGACTCAAAAAAAGTACTGGTACATTTAAATAAAGACCAGATTATAAAGACTTATTTTTATAATATAACATGTAGACATGTTATATTCATTTATACAGTATTTTAACAAATATTGAATAATTACTAACAAAAATGGGTTAACTGATATTCAATTAATGATAGGCTATTAAGTATCTATTACTCATTTTATTTTTTGGATTTTGGATCACAGCCAACAATGCTCAGGCCTTACTCCCAGCTCTCTCTTCAGGGAACATTGATGGTGAAGCTCCAGGGAGCATACGTGGCTGGCTCCAGGGATCAAACCTGGGTCAATTGAATGCAGGGAAAGTCTTGCCTATAATATTATCACTCTGGTCCCTTTTACTAACTTTTAGTTATTATTTTTTAAGTCTTTACTGCGGTGCAGTCACTGCTTGGGAACTTTGTAATGCCAGGGATTAAACTGGAGTCAGAAGCATTTGAGGTATATGCCTTAACTCATGTCCTCTCCAGAACTCAGTAGAAATTCTTGATTTTTCTTAATTACAAATTAAAAAAATCTACTTCATTTGATCACCAAATGCAACAAATGCATTTTGCTTCCATAAAAATACAGACATCACTGAGCTTCATATACGTAAATATGAAGTTTCATCGAGATAAGTCGACAGATATATAGAATTGGGTTTTACCATGTGAAACTCAGGGTTACTTCTGACAATGCTCAGGGACCATATGTGATAGGGGTAAGCATCTTACCACTTACACTATTTCTCCAGGCTTTTTTTTTTTTTTGTTTTTTTGTTTTTTGTTTTTGAGCCACACCCAGCGGTGCTCAGGGGTTACTCCTGGCTGCCTGCTCAGAAATAGCTCCTGGCAGGCATGGGGGACCATATGGGACACCGGGATTCGAACCAACCACCTTTGGTCCTGGATCGGCTGCTTGCAAGGCAAACGCTGCTGTGCTATCTCTCCGGGCCCAATTTCTCCAGGTTTACCCTCATAATATTAAACGATTATAATTCTTCAGATTTTTGGTCATGCTAGAGAAAAACCCTAGGTAGAATATAGTTTTTCAGTTTTAACCTGTTTGAACTGGCAAAGATTTTCGAAAATGTATGCTAATATAGCATGCTGCACTGACAAAGGTAAGGGTTACTGGTATGCTGATAACTGTTGAAGTAGAAGGCAATAAAACCATGTGGGACAATGATCCAATTACAGTGTCTCAATGGAGCAAATGTCTAACTGGGACTTACTTTGCAATAATTCTTTCTTAAATCAAAGCCTATATAAAAGATTATGGATAGCGGCATTATTAGTAACAGCAAAGATACTTAAATTTATTAGTAAAAATGATTTAAATAAATTCAAAAACATCCATACAATAAAAAGCTTTCTAATTAAGAAGAATGAGGCATACATACATAGAATGAATACATATAAACTGCTGTCTACGATATATTTAAGAGGAAAAAGCAAGGTACTGAATGTTTCCACACAGAAACATTTTGGGGATACCTAGAACAACTTTATCTTTGCACACAGAAATGGGGGACTGAAAGGACAACAGGTTATGTCAACATATCTGTTTGTATTACATGCATTTATTCACATCAAAACATTGTATTATTTTTTCAGTACAATCCTAAAATTATTTAAAAGATTCATAGGTGACACAAATATTTTATAAAAGTCTTTACTTAACATTTAATTAAAAATGGCCTATTAGCCAGAGACTTCGCATTCAATCCTAGGCAAACATCCAGAAAATTCTATTGTAGTGATCAAAGTAAATGACTGGGAAGAACTTGGCAGATTTTTGCAGCTGGAAGCCACATGGAAATTAATGGTTGGGTTCAGATATGACTGAACACAAGACCAAAATGATTAAACAGCATGGTGAATAAAAACTAGTCGGGAGAGAGTTAAGCTGGTTCGAACACATGCAATACTTGTGGGAACTCCAGTTTTGATACCTTGAACGCTGCAACTAAGAGTGACTCCTGATCACCACTGGGTGTGTCCCCAAACAAAACAAACATAAACCATAAGCTGCAACAATGAATAAAATACTGTTATAAATAATGAAAATATAAGACATTTTACTATTCTAAAGAGAAAACTTCCTCTGCCAGAAAGATAGTACAGCAGGTAAAGTACTTGACTAGCATGAGATTGACTGTGGTACCCCAAATGGTCCCCCAAATCACTGAGTGACCCATGAGTAAAGAGCCAGGAGTAAGGCCTGACCACAGCCTGACCACAAGTGTGGTTCGCAAACAAGAACAAGCAAAAAGACAAACATTCTGACTGGAATAGAGAACCACTGATAGTCTAAAATAGTAAGTTTTTATAGAGCTTTAACACTTATACTGATTTAATTGCTTTTTGTTTTTTTGGGGGGGGGCACACCCAGTGGTGCTCAGGGATTACTCCTGGCTATCTGCTCAGAAATAGCCCCTAGCAGGCACTGGAGACCATATGGGACGCCGGGATTTGAACCAGTGACCCTCTGCATGAAAGGCAAACACCTTACCTCCATGCTATCTCTCCGGCTCCCCATTTATACTGATTTGAAAAAATCACAGGATCTCTAGTCACCTACAATTCAAGTGCAATTTCACTAAGTATAATATTAGAAAATTATCTTTTGAGCCTCACTGCAGTATATATAATGGGAATAATAAGAATTATATGTTATAAAAAAAAGAATTATATATTATATCTTTCTGAAGCTGTCATATATTTTGTTTGCTTTGGGAGCAACAATTAGTGATGTTCATGGGTCATTTTTGGTACTATGCTTAAGAATGATGCCCTAGTAGTGCTCAGAAGATAATATGGCATGCTTGGGACAGCCGCATGCAAAGCAAGATGCACTATCTACCTGTGTACTCTCTTTCTAACCCTGAAGCTATCATATTACATAAAAAATAACATAAAGTGCTTAGCACATGGTGAACAATATGGGATGCACAATTTAAAAATGTTATTTTTATTCTTCAATTATGAAGCAGAGATGGGGAATATGATGTTCCTCATATCTTCTGAATATTTTAGATAGCTTAATATACTAGATAAATACTCCTGTATATGTCTTATTTTATTTATTATTTACTGATTTATTTTAATTTTGGGGCTTTAGTTTGGTTTTTGGGCCACACCTGATTATGTTCAGGGTTTATTCCTGACACTATACAGGAAATCAAACTGATAGCCTACTATATGTAAGGCAAGTACCTTAACCCCTTTACTCTTTTCTCTGGTTCATATAGCAAATTTTGCACTTTCATCACCTGTAGGACAAATTTCTTTTAAAACATGCAACCCATTTCATTGCTTCCTTTGGATAAGTCAACTAACAGAAACTAACCATTGTGCTTGAAATCCATACTTCTATTTAGATAATCATATTTAACAATTTTAATATGATGATTCTAAGTCATATCAAATTTGGATTATTAAATCCAGTTCTAGATACAATTGAAAAGACAGTGCCACACATGTTTAAGAAGAGAATAAGGAAAGAATGAAACATGCAAAAACCAGTTTAGGATAGTGGTGGAGGATCTTGATAACTTTTGAAGTGGGGAAAGTATAATCTTTGTACAGCATACAGTCATGTTATCTGTACTACAATAACAAATAAAATAAATAAACAAGTTTTAAAATAATGTAGAACTGGAGAAATAGCACAACAGTAAGGCACTTACCACAAGAGGCTAACTAACCTAGGTTCAATCCCCAGTACTACATATGGTTGCCTGAGCATCTCAAGGAGTAATCACTAAGTACAGAGCCAGGAATAAGCACTGAGCATCACCGGGTGTAGATTCAAGCACACACACACCCTCTAACATCTTCCCCTATGCTGTTTATCTTGTGTAGCTATTAGAGAAAATAAAATAGTTATTTTTAGTCCTGTTGTCTCACCAGCTGACACAATGTCCAGACTAAAAAAAACTCTAAAATTTAGGTGCCACATAAGCTATGCTATGGATCTATCACTGAGCACCAGAAAAATCTAGGTAATGTGACAATTGCCAGGTTTACACACAAATTTGTAATGCACAAATTACAACTTTGATAAATATCATCCAGATTACTTTGGAAAGAGGAAATGAGGTATTATCACTTAAAGAAAAATTAAGGAAGTTTGTGCACAAATAATCTCAACAAACTATAGACCTGGTCAGTGAGCAACATGCTGCCAAAAACAATTCTGGAGTGGCTCCTATCACCGATGTGGTGTTACTATTAAGTTCTATCAAGTTACTACCACGTTTACTATCAAGTTCCAGGCGAGGGAAAAGTCCTGAAGCAATCTGTCATCATAAAGTAAAATTTTTCAGCAGTGGAGCTGAGGACTATTGAGGGAATGGGACAGAAAGATCTGTGTTCTGATAGCTTAAAGACACCTAAAGGAAGTTTCATTTAATGCTGTAACTTTTTTGGGGGGAGGGGCACACCCAGCGGTGCTCAGGGGTTACTCCTGGCTGTCTGCTCATAAATAGCCCTTGGCAGGCATGGGGAACCATATGGGACGCTGGGATTCGAACCAACTACCTTTGGTCCTGGATCGGCTGCTAGCAAGGCAAACGCCGCTGTGCTATCTCTCCGGGCCCCATTAATGCTGTAACTACTTTTCTTTTCTTTTCTTTGCCTTTTTGTTTTTTTTTTTTGTTTTTGGTTTTTGGGCCACACCCAGTAACACTCAGGGGGTACTCCTGGCTATGCACTCAGAAACTGCTCCTGGCTTGGGGGACCATATGGGATGACAGGGACCGAACAGAGGTCCATCCTGGATCAGCAGTGTGCAAGGCAAACGCCATACCACTGTGCTATAGCTCCGGCCCCTATAACTGCTTTTCTAAAACAAGCAAATAAAAACCAATAAAACCCGAGTTATTTTCAGACATTGTAAGTTGTGTGAAAGAAGGGTAAATTACTTTTGTAAAACTAGAAAGTACAAAAATGGAAGCAATAAATCTGTATGTACGTACATATATGTGTTTGGATTATATATTAGTAATATAAAGAGCTTTTATAAACTATACCCTTTCAATAACAAGGAAAAACACACTGCCTTGTGAAACAAGCCCCTAAATCTACAAAATGATGTTCAATAGTTGTCAAAGATTTGAGAAAAGTGGTTTGTGATAAGATGAAAGGTTTGATTACATAACTCCTGAGTTTATTTCAAATTCACATTTCTATGCTCTAAAGAAAGGCTAAGGGAGTTATGTATCTGTATTTAAGTAAAATATATTATTTATAGCTTTAAAGATAAAGATATAAATTATCATTGTTATTTTTCAGTTAGAATCAGTGCAATAATCCCAGTTTAAATACTGAGGATTTTCAAAAAATTAAATTCAAAGAGATTTACGTGACTAAATCAGCATGGATTTTAAAAAGCTAGAAAAAATGCATGTGAACACTTCAATTTATTATGTTATATTTTAAAACATATTTGGTTGCTTTATTTCAAATTAAAATCAACATTTGAATTTAAATTAAAATTTATGGCAATTCCTTCCTAATTTATCTTGCAGAGAGAATTAAATATGTTTCAGAATAGGCAAACCCATAAAATAATCATGCATAACAGAATATTGTGATCAGCAAAAGCAAAGTACATGTGTTGTACTAACCAATCAGAAGAACTGTTCCAACAGCTAAACCTCCACCTGCAAATGAAAGAAAACCATAAAGAAAATGAATCTACCTTTTCACATTATATTTCCGATAAGTTAGGCTTTATCAAGGACAGATACTTCAATAACTTTATAAGTGCAGTTGAGAACAACATTTTAATTACCTTTGCAATATACTTTGCTCAAGGTGCTATTATGAAATAATTATATGTTATACGTAATTACAGACTACACATTACAATTACTTTCATAATATACTGTACTATCTTTTCTCTTGTGATAGGACCATGTAGCATTGGACACAACTGCACTTAAGCATTCCAATGTTGTATTTAGAATTAGTTAATAAAATTAACTCAATAGCTGAAATCTAAATGTGCACAGTAACTTGACTACTAAAGAATTACAACCTAGGCAGAAAAAGTTACTATAATCAAAATTCCACTTTAATGTTATTCTCAAATGTAATAAGCCTAGGAAGAGGCAAACTGGTAATTAAAACTATTTTTATTATAATTAATATATACAGAATCTGAAAATTTTTAAATATATTTAAAATGTGCAATAATTTTGTCATTTCAAATACCATATATCACAAAATATACTTCAACATTACATTTTAACGCTTGAACTGGCTTAATATGATCATAAATATAAGTTATTATGTTGTTTTGTTTTGGGCAACACCTGGTAACGCTCAGGGTTACTCTTGACTCTGCATGTAGGAATTACTCCTGATGGTAATTAGGTATCCATACGAGAATCTGGGGATCAAGCCCAGATTAGCCCAGGCAAGATAAGCACCCTACCTGCTGTGTTAGCACTCTGGCTGCAGTTATTCACGTTTTAAAAATCAAGTTTTAGGAACAATTTAAAAATAATTTGTAAAAGTATTGCTTTGTTGTTGTTGTTGTTTGTTTCTTTCTTTTGGTCATAGTTGTGGCTCTGTGCTCAGAAATCACCCCTGGCAGGCATGGGGGACCATATGGGATGCCGGGATTCGAACCACCGTCCTTCTGCATAGAAAGCAAATGCCCTACCTCCATGCTATCTCTCCAGCCCCAAAAGTACTGCATTTTTTTGTGATGAATGTTGCATACATAAAACATGCATTTAAAATGTCAAATAAGGGGCTAGAGAGATAGTTTAGAAGGTGTCTGCCTTGCTGCCTTGCAAGTAGTAGATCTGTGTTGAGACACTATAAAAGGTCTCTCAAGCACTGCCAGAAGTATTCCGAGAGTGTAGGGACAGGATTAAGCCCTAAGCAATGTTTAATATAAACCAGAAAAAAGAAATTATTTAGGGGCTGGAGAGAAAGCACAGTGGGTAGGGACCTTGATTGTATGTGCCAACCCTGGTATGAACCCTGCCACCCCAAATCCTCAAGCACTATCAAGAGTGATTCTTGGGGCCTGAGAGATAGCATGGAGGTAAGGTGTTTGCCTTGCATACAGAAGGTCAGTGGTTGGAATCCCAGCATCCCATATGGTCCCCTGAGCCTGTCAGGAGCGATTTCTGAGCTTAGAGCCAGGAATAACCCCAGAGCGCTGCTGGGTGTGACCCCAAAACAAAACAAAGCAAAACGAAAAGAGTGATTCCTGAGTGCAGAGCCAGAATCTCTGCTGGGTGTGGCCTAACACCACAATCTCTTCAAAAAAAGATACAAACAAAAAACCCACAAAAAACAAAAACAAAAAAAACCAACTACTTAAAATTAGAGGCCAATCCAATGTAATTTGAAAAGTTCATATGCCTACCTAGCTTATGTTTCAATGAATTTGAATTTGGTAGCAAGCACACAGACTATATATTATGATGCAACAACTGTTGGAGACTATATAGCTAGAACCACAATATTCCAACTAAATAAAAAAAATAAAAAAGAACATATAGTTTTTGATGGGACCAAATGCATAGTATGTGTGTGTTTATATGTATATATATTAAAGTTCATATTTGCATAATTTTTAATTAAATCATTAAAAATAAAACCAGACCATATAGGATAACTTCAAACTGTCAATTGAAAAAATAACACAACAGAAACTAAATATATATTGATGGTGAGGTAGTATCTATAGAACCTTTAAAAGGTTTCTTTGGGATAAAGTACAATTTTTGCTACATATAGAATGCATCTAAAGTTCGCCTTTTTTAGGGTGGGTCACATACAGTGGTTTTAGGGGCTTTCTCCTGACTCTGCTCAGACATCTCCGCTGGCAATGCTCAAGGTATCACATATGGTGCTGGGGTTTGAACCTGTCAGCTATGTGTAAGGCAATCTGTACTATCTCTCCTGCTATACTATCTCTCTGAACCTGTAACTAACTTTTCAATCCTTTTGAACATTCAAAAAGCATACATTCCAACTTCTTACCTCCCTTTTACACTTACATGTAAAATTATCTGTTAGGGATATATATGTGTGTATACATATACATATATATATATATATACAGATATATATAAAACTTTAACAAATAACTTTTTTAGTATTTAGTTTAGATCCAAGTATCATAAAAAATGTGGCTGCTCTATTTCTATTATTTGTTGTTGTTGTTATTTTTGGGTCAGGGGTTACTCCTCTCCTCGCTCTGCTCTCAGAAATTGTTCCTGGCAGGCCCGGGGGACCATTTGGGATGTCAGGATTTGAACCACCATCGATCATGGATCAGCTGTGTGCAAGGCAAATGCCCTACCGCTGCACTATCTCTCAGGCCCTCTATACTTTTTTGAGAATGTTATAAATGAAGTGTTATCTATACCTCACCATTTGGTCTAATAATTTTATTTATTAAATAATTTCATTACTTAAATGAAGTATTGTCTATTAAATAATAAAGTATTATCTTATCAGTCCAAAAAGGTTCTTATTAAGCTATCCTTCCATTCTGCAAGCATTTTCCGATTAGGAAAATATTTATATGTCACCAAAATATCATTATTTCATAAAGGAGACAGCAATAATTGGTAAAACCCAGTGATGAAGAAAAAGTATTATATAAATTGGACGAACAAAGTTAGTTTTTTTTAATAATCCAAACACTATTCCTGATAACTTATTGATACTACTCAATTTTAAAGTATCATATATGTTAAAATTCTAATCTTTTAAATTTTAGTGCTCTGTAATATGGAGGTCTATTTTAATGGCTTATATAATAGAAATTAATTCCTATAAGAACTAATGTTAGAAAAATGGAAGATTTTAGGATTTGAGAAATAGTACAGTGGGTAAAGTTCCTATCTTATGTGTGGTGAACCTGGATTCGATCCTCAGCATCTCATATGATCTCCAAGTAACATCAGGAGTGACTCCTAAGTGCAGAGCCAAAGTAATCCCAGAGCATCAACAGGTGTGGACTCAACTCAAATAAACAAAAGAACAAAACATTTTTTAAAAATTGGCTCTATTAGGGGCTGGAGCGGTGGTACACAGGTAAGGCATTTGCCTTGCATGCATCTGACCTAGGACAGCCTTTGGTTCGATCCCCCAGTGTCCCATATGGTCCTCCAAGCCAAAAGCCACGAACGATTTCTGAGCACAAGAGTAACTGCTGGTGTATGCTTTTGGGTGTGGCCCAAAAAACAAAACAAAACAAAACAAAATTGGCTGTATTATAAAAATTTGATACTCAAACTTGAATTGGCTTTAGTAAATGTTGGTCATTTTGAAGATCTGTCACGGGGAAATAAAATGCCACCTTATTACCTCATTAACAGTTAAAAAAAACGGTTTTATTCTATGTATATGAGGAGAAGGTTTGGCAAGTATAAACACATACAAAAGAGTGTAGAAGTTCCTCTATTTTGATTTTAGGGCATCAAGATTTCTTCCTGAAATACCTTTACTTATGGTGTTTTGTTTTGTTTTTAAATTTCATGAGGTATTGAGGTTCTGGCTATGTCCTGAATACTTTTGTGCTCTTTCTCCTGCCAAAAAAATAAAAAGCATGAATAACAGTGACAGGATATCTTGACAGTACTATAGTCAATGAAAGCTAGCTTTTATATTTGAATTCGTAAACCATTAGTAGTTTTATCTAATTTCAAAAGCAAAAGATTTACACCAATAATTCCTAGTTAAAATAAAAATATTTTTGCTAGTAGAACACCAAATTGTTTGACACATGAGTAATAGCATAAATAAGCAATCTCACTTCTATGAAAAAAACATAGGTGAGAAATAAAATGGGCTTGTAAGCTGCCTTCTTTTCTCTTAAGTCATGTCTTAGAGATATCATCTGAATACTAAGTTAGTAATTACATGGTTTTATTTCTATACCTTCCCTTCAGAATTGGTACTTATTTTGAAATATGAAGTTAGGATCAACCCTATCCCACAATGATAGACAACCAAACCCTAAACTAATCTATGCCTTAAATCCTAGGGAAAAAGAAATTCTGACACAATCCTTTATCTTTTATGATACATTTTAGAAGTATTTATAATTAACCAAGCAAGTATCTTTCATTTTCTAGTAGATGTGTTATTTCCATTTTATATCATTGCAAATATCCTGGGAAAACCCATTTCTGTATATCCACTTGAGGATACTTGAAATTTTTTAATG